>NC_084621.1:56439477-56534477 GCF_033978795.1 Nerophis ophidion | reverse complement strand
TCTTCATGGTATGATAGAAGAAAAAAAGTGAAATGTAGGGCATAACCTACAGTCGCGATCAAAAGTTACACTTGTAAAGAACATAATGTCGTGGTTGTCTGGAGTTTCCAATAATTTCTACAACTCTTGTTTTTTTTGTAATAGAGTGATTGGAGCACATGCTTGATTGTCAGAAAAACATTCATGAAGTTTGGTTCTTTTGTGAATTTATTATGGATCTACTGAAAATGTGACCAAATCTGCTGGGTCAAAAGTATACATGCAGCAATGTTAATATTTGGTTACATGTCCCTTGGCAAGTTTCACTGGAATAAGGCGCTTTTGGTAGCCATCCACAAGCTTCTGGCAAGCTTCTGGTTTAATTTTTGACCACTCTTCTTGACAATTTTTTGGTTTTCTGACATGGACTTGTTTCTTCAGCATTGTTCATATGTTTAAGTCAGGACTTTGGGAAGGCGGTTCTAAAACCTTAAGTCTAGCCTGATTTTGCCTGATTAGAGGTAATCCTCCTTTTTCATTGTCCCATTTACTCTCTGTAAAGCACCAGTTCCATTGACAGCAAAACAGGCCCAGAACACAATACTACCACCACCATGCTTGACAGTGGAATGGTGTTCCTGGGATTAAAGGCCTCACCTTTTCTCCTCCAAACACATTGCTGGGTATTGTGGCCAAGCAGCTCATTTTTTGTTTCATCTGACATCACATGGAAAAAGATAAGACCTTCCGGAGGAAAGTTCTGTGGTCAGAATCAACAAAGAATGAACTGTTTCGCCACAATACCCAGCAATAAGTTTGGAGGAGAAAGGGTAAGGCCTTCAATCCCACATACACCATGTTTACCATCGAGCGTGGTGGTGGTAGTACTATACTATGGGCCTATTTTGCTGCCAATAGAACTGGTGCTTTACAGAGAGTAAACGGAACAATGAAAAAGGAGGATTACCTCCAAATTCTTCAGGACAACCTAAAATCATCAACCCGGAGGTTGGGTCTTGTGCGCAGTTGGATGTTCCAACAGGACAATGACCACAAAAACACGTCAAAAGTGGTAAAGGAATGGCAAAATATGGCTGGACTTAAGGTCTTAGAATGTCCTTCCCAAAGTCCTGACTTAAACGTGTGGATAATGCTGAAGAAGTACAACCCATTTATTTTTATTTAAGAAACAAGTCCATGTCAGAAAACCAACAAGCTTAGCTGAACTGCACCAATTTTGTCAAGAGGAGAGGTCATAAATTAACCCAGAAGCTTGTGAGTGCCTACCAATCAATCAATCAATCAATGTTTATTTATATAGCCCTAAATCACAAATGTCTCAAAGGACTGTACAAACCATTACGACTACGACATACTCGGAAGAACCCACAAAAGGGCAAGAAAAACTCACACCCAGTGGGCAGGGAGAATTCACATCCAGTGGGACGCCAGTGACAATGCTGACTATGAGAAACCTTGGAGAGGACCTCAAATGTGGGCAACCCCATCCCCCTCTAGGGGACCGAAAGCAATGGTTGTCGAGCGGGTCTAACATGATACTGTGAAAGTTCAATCCATAGTGGCTCCAACACAGCCGCGAGAGTTCAGTTCAAAGCGGATCCCAGACAGCAGCGAGAGTCCCGTCCACAGGAAACCATCCCAAGCGGAGGCGGATCAGCATCGTAGAGATGTCCCCAACCGATACACAGGCGAGCGGTCCATCCTGGGTCTCGACTCTGGACAGCCAGTACTTCATCCATGGTCATCGGACCGGACCCCCTCCACAAGGGAGGGTGGGACATAGGAGAAAAAAGAAAAGAAGCGGCAGATCAACTGGTCTAAAAAAGAGGTCTATTTAAAGGCTAAAGTATACAGATGAGTTTTAAGGTGAGACTTAAATGCTGCTACTGAGGTAGCATCTCGAACTGTTACCGGGAGGGCACCCCAGAGTACTGGAGCCCGAACGGAAAATGCTCTATAGCCCGCAGACTTTTTTGGGGCTTTAGGAATCACTAATAAGCCGGAGTCTTTTGAACGCAGATTTCTTGCCGGGACATATGGTACAATACAATCGGCAAGATAGGATGGAGCTAGACCGTGTAGTATTTTATACGTAAGTAGTAAAACCTTAAAGTCACATCTTAAGTGCACAGGAAGCCAGTGCAGGTGAGCCAGTGCAGGCGTAATGTGATCAAACTTTCTTGTTCTTGTCAAAAGTCTAGCAGCCGCATTTTGTACCAACTGTAATCTTTTAATGCTAGACATAGGGAGACCCGAAAATAATACGTTACAGTAATCGAGACGAGACATAACAAACGCATGGATAATGATCTTGGCGTCTTTAGTGGACAAAATGGAGCGAATTTTAGCGATATTACGGAGATGAAAGAAGGCCGTTTTAGTAACGCTTTTAATGTGTGACTCAAAGGAGAGAGTTGGGTCGAAGATAATACCCAGATTTTTTACCGAGTCACCTTGTTTTATTATTTGGTTGTCAAATGTTAAAGTTGTATTATTAAATAGAGGTCGGTGTCTAGCAGGACCGATAATCAGCATTTCCGTTTTTTTGGCGTTAAGTTGCAAAAAATTAGCGGACATCCATTGTTTAATTTCATTAAGACACGCTTCCAACTGACTACAAACATGCCTTAATGCAGTGTAACTTGCCAATGGAAATGTAACCAAATATTAACATTGCTGGATGTATACTTTTGACCCAGCAGATTTGGTCACATTTTCAGAAGACCCATAATAAATTCATAGGAGAACCAAACTTCATGAATGTTTTTTGTGACCAACAAGTATGTGCTCCAATCACTCTATCACAAAAAACAAGAGTTGTAGAATTTATTGGAAACTCAAGACAGCCATGACATTATGTTCTTTACAAGTGTATGTAAACTTTTGATCACGACTATATATGTTATATTCATGTGGACTGTACATAAATGTTTCACATCCATTGTTTTGAACCAAAAAAAAAGTATTTACACACCAGTAAAAAGTGTTTTATAGTAATCAATTCACATTTGTATGTATCTATGTCGACTCTACATTAAACCCATCACAGTAGTGAACACAACAAGTAGGTCTAATCTGTCCGGTAGGATCACTTTATTAAACCCCAAAAGTAGAAGTCTAATTGAATCAATATATTAATTGGAATTGTGATTCTTGAGAATAACTGAAAGTAAAGTACCGTATTTTTTGGACTGTACGCACACTTAAATTGCGCCTTACAATCCGGTGCGCTTAATGTACATTTTAACTCTGGTTTTGCTTACCGACCTCTAAGCAATTTTATTTGGTACATGGTCTAATGATAAGTGCCACTAGTACAACAGGCGCCATGACTGATACCAAAGACGCCTGTGGCTATGTCCGGATGATTGCAATTGCTGTTGTTTCCATGTTAGTTTTTCTGACAAAATAAACCAAAATAATAAGTCAATATATAGTGCTAAACATACTCCAGCTCACAAGCTTACAATAAAACATGCTTTTATTTTGTGAAAGTATAATTTTGCAGCTGTATTTGAAGCAGTCTGCTGCTGCATTCCTGCAGTTTCGCGACCAGCAGGCACTCTAAGACACACCCGACGAAGCAATAAATGTAAAAAAAAAACACAAAAAGACAAAAAAAAATAACTTATTACCCTAAAAATTAGGTCAAAATTATGACTTTTGTGTGAAGTATGTCAACTATGGTGGCAGCTTCCAATGTACAAATCACTGTGTGTATCACTCATGTATTATTTGTTATGATCCGGGCTGGTTTTGTTCTAAGTTGGCATTATGTTCTGCTGATGTTTACCTTAGTTCCTGGTGGCACTTCCTCTTTGTTCTGTTACTATAGTCACGTATTAGTGTCACCTGCCTCTTATTTTTCACTCACATCTGTTTGTAATTACTGTCCTTATTTAAGCCTGCCTTTTCCGTTGACTGGTCCTCGCTTCCTAGTTTTGTTGCACTCAACAAGTGACGACGCTGATTCCTGATTCTGGTAAAACCTGCGTTGTACTTGCTAGCTTCTGCGCTATGCTTTTCTGTTTTCTAGCTCCCATGCTAGCGCTTTGTTTTGCCTTTTTGTGCCTAGTACAAGTTTTCTGTTTATAGTCTGTTCCTTAGTTTAAATAAATCATTATTTCTTACCTTACGCTGTGTCCGAGCCCGGACTGCGTGCTGAAAGAACACATCTGCATCACCATGCCCAGCAAGCGTCACATTATTCTAACTAATCTTTCTTTTTTGAAATAGTGTACGTGAATAAGTGTACTTTTGAAGTTATTTCTACACAATAATTTAGTTACGGTAACACTGACGACCAGTAGAGAATATAGAGTGTTGTATGGTCCAGAACATATTCTGCTTGATTCATTATCCAATCCCCTTTATTTATATAGCGCTATTAACAACAAAATTGTCTCCACAGTTCTGCAAATAAAAAATAAACAATAAAAAGTAATCAAATTACAATCAATCAATCAATCAATCAATGTTTATTTATATAGCCCCAAATCACAAATGTCTCAAAGGACTGCACAAATCATTACAACTACAACATCCTCGGAAGAACCCACAAAAGGGCAAGGAAAACTCACACCCAGTGGGCAGGGAGAATTCACATCCAGTGGGACGCCAGTGACAATGCTGACTATGAGAAACCTTGGAGAGGACCTCAGATGTGGGCAACCCACCCCCCCCCCCACCCCCCCCCCCCCTCCCCCCCTTCCCAGGGGACCGAAAGCAATGGATGTCGAGCGGGTCTAACATGATGCTGTGAAAGTTCAATCCATAGTGGCTCCAACACAGCCGCGAGAGTTCAGTTCAAGCGGATCCAAGACAGCAGCGAGAGTCCCGTCCACAGGAAACCCTCTCAAGCGGAGGCGGATTAGCAGCGTAGAGATGTCCCCAACCGATACACAGGCGAGCGGTCCATCCTGGGTCTCGACTCTGGACATCCAGTACTTCATCCATGGTCATCGGACCGGACCCCCTCCACAAGGGAGGGGGGGACATAGGAGAAAACAGAAAAGAAGCGGCAGATCAACTGGTCTAAAAAGGAGGTCTATTTAAAGGCTAGAGTATACAGATGAGTTTTAAGGTGAGACTTAAATGCTTCTACTGAGGTAGCATCTCGAACTGTTACCGGGAGGGCATTCCAGAGTACTGGAGCCCGAACAGAAAACGCTCTATAGCCCGCAGACTTTTTTGGGGCTCTATGAATCACTAATAAGCCGGAGTCTTTTGAACGCAGATTTCTTGCCGGGACATATGGTACAATACAATCGGCAAGATAGGCTGGAGCTAGGCCGTGTAGTATTTTATACGTCATTAGTAAAACCTTAAAGTCACATCTTAAGTGCACAGGAAGCCAGTGCAGGTGAGCCAGTACAGGCGTACTGTGATCAAACGTTCTTGTTCTTGTCAAAAGTCTAGCAGCCGCATTTTGTACCAACTGTAATCTTTTAATGCTAGACATAGGGAGACCCGAAAATAATACGTTACAGTAATCGAGACGAGACGTAACAAACGCATGGATAATGATCTCGGCGTCTTTAGTGGACAAAATGGAGCGAATTTTAGCGATATTACGGAGATGAAAGAAGGCCGTTTTAGTAACGCTTTTAATGTGTGACTCAAAGGAGAGAGTTGGGTCGAAGATAATACCCAGATTTTTTACCGAGTCACCTTGTTTTATTATTTGGTTGTCAAATGTTAAAGTTGTATTATTAAATAGAGGTCGGTGTCTAGCAGGACCGATAATCAGCATTTCCGTTTTTTTGGCGTTAAGTTGCAAAAAATTAGCGGACATCCATTGTTTAATTTCATTAAGACACGCTTCCAACTGACTACAGTCCGGCGTGTTGGTCAGCTTTAGGGGCATGTAGAGTTGGGTGTCATCAGCATAGCAGTGAAAGCTAATACCGTATTTGCGTATGACGTCACCCAGCGGCAGCATGTAGATGCTGAAGAGTACAGGGCCAAGGACCGAACCCTGGGGAACTCCACACGTTACCTTAACATAGTCCGAGGTCATACTGTTATGGGAGACGCACTGCACCCTGTCAGTAAGATAAGAGGTAAACCAAGACAGGGCTGAGTCTGACATACCAATTCGTGTTTTGATACGCTCTAATAAAATATTATGATCGACGGTATCGAAAGCAGCGCTAAGATCGAGGAGCAGCAACATAGATGACGCATCAGAATCCATCGTTAGCAATAGATCATTAGTCATTTTTGCGAGGGCTGTCTCCGTAGAGTGATTTGCCCTGAAACCGGATTGAAAGGTTTCACATAGATTGTTAAACGCTAAGTGTTCATTTAGCTGCTCTGCAACAATTTTTTCGAGGATTTTCGAAATAAAGGGAAGGTGAGACACCGGTCGGTAGTTTACCATGAGGTCAGGATCGAGGTTAGGTCATTTAAGGAGAGGATGAATAACCGCTTTTTTGAATGCTAGGGGAACAGTGCCCGAGGAAAGTGATAAGTTTATAATATTTAGCACTGATGGACCTAATAATACAAAAAGCTCCTTGATAAGTTTCCCAGGAAGTGGGTCAAGTAAACATGTTGCTTGTTTTATTCCATTTACACGTTGTAACAATTTTTCTAATGTTATTTCATCAAAACGAGAGAAACTATTTTGGATATTTGCAGTATCCACCGTATATACAGTCATATCTGTGTTACTATAACCCAGTTGTAGCTGGGACGCATTGTCTTTAATCTCCTTTCTAATAAGTTCAATTTTCTTATTAAAGAACTTCATAAAGTCATCTGCCGAATGAGTGGAGCTACTGGAAGGAGTCCCTTGTTGGGTTAGCGATGCTACTGTACTAAACAAAAATTTTGGATCGTTTTTATTAATGCGGATGAGATTTGAGTAATAATTAGTTTTAGCTAAGGAAATCATGCGTTTATAAGTTATTAAACTATCACTCCGTGCTTGATGGTGCACCTCAAGTTTAGTCGTGCGCCATTTGCGTTCCAGCTTTCTACATAATAATTTCTGAGCTCTAGTTTCTTCAGTAAACCATGGTGTACGCTTTTTTGGAGCCTTTTTTAACTTCAGCGGTGCTATACTATCAATGGTTTCGCGCAAGGCATTGTTAAAGTTGTTAGTGAGGTTATCAATAGAGCCCACATACTTTGGGAACGGTGCCATTACCGAGGGCAGTAGGTCAGCAAGAGTCGTCGTTTTGGCAGCATTAATGTTGCGGCTGCTATAGCAGTTATTATTATTATTAGCTTGCCGAACATGAGTCTGAACTTCGAATTTTATAAGGTAATGATCGGTCATTACTTTAGTATACGGGAGTATCATAACTTTGGAAACGGTGATACCTCTGACAAGCACTAGGTCTATCGTATTACCGCTGTGTAAGACCACAGCTATCAATTATAGTCTGGAGCGCCACGCACGGTGGGTCCAATGGGGTATTCATATGGATATTAAAGTCCCTCATTATAATTATATTATCGGCGTGCGTCACTAGATCAGCAACAAACTCTGAGAATTCACTAATAAAGTCCGAATAGGGCCCCCGGGGGCGGTAGATAACGGCCAGGCACAGAGGCAGCGGTGTGGCAGACTTCATAGAAAGCACCTCAAACGATTTATATTTATTATTTAAGTTAGGACTAAACTTAAAGTTTTTGTTGTATATTAGTGCAACCCCCCCTCCGCTTTTAAGGGGACGGGCAATATGCGCATTCGTATAGTTAGGAGGGGATGCCTCATTTATCGCAAAAAAGTCGTCTGGTTTAAGCCAGGTTTCGCTAAGACCGATGACGTTAAGGTTGTTGTCTGTAATGACCTCATTAACTAATAACGTTTTGGGAGACAAAGATCTGATGATGTTTAGAAAGCCCATATTATAGGTAGTGGGCTGTTTTAAGGAGTTGTTGATAAAATTATCCGTAGTAGCAATATTAATAATGTTGCGTTTATTATGCGCAGTGTACTTAAAATAATTACGACCATTTCTAGGAATCGATATGACGGGAATTTTCAGATTGTCTACTTGGTACTGCGATAAACTGAACGCATCATAATTTGCCACCTCAGTAGAACGCATGTCTAACTCTGACGTAGTCATAGTCATAGCAGAAAAACCATTATGTGAGTTGTGTATTATTCTACGAAAATTGCTATGTGTACAAGCATTTAAATTGAAACAATTAATAAAATAATAATAAAAAATATCATAATAATATAATAAAATAATAGACTAATGAAATAGAATGAGGCCCTGCGATGAGGTGGCGACTTGTCCAGGGTGTACACTGCCCGATTGTAGCTGAGATAGGCACCAGGGTAATGTCAAAGAGAAAACTTTATCAAAGCTTAATATATGCATGTTACTTTTAGAATATGTTCTAATTGCATGCTGAATACAAAATACATTGGAAAAAAAAAAATAAAGACTGTTGTATCGGCCAAAGTCTGTGGGTGACATCCCCACTTTCCCCTAGGCAAAAGCTATCGTAGGGCAAATACGGTATATTTATGAGCCAGATGCTGGTAGCCCTTAAAAGAATGAGTGAGATGGTCTTTAAATGGAAACCAACATGATGAAAACTCACCCCCCCTAGAGGGGGGGGGGGGGGGGGTTGCCCACATTTCAATCATTTGAGGTCCTCTCCAAGGTTTCTCATAGTCAGCATTGTCACTGGCGTCCCACTGGGTGTGAATTCTCCCTGCCCACTGGGTGTGAGTTTTCCTTACCCTTATGTGGGTTCTTCCGAGGATGTCGTAGTCGTAATGGTTTGTACAGTCCTTTGAGACATTTGTGATTTAGGGCTGTATAAATAAACATTGATTGATTGATTGATTGATAAACAGATAAGTGACCCTGCAAAGTCTGCAACTATGAGAGGAAAAAGAGAAGGAAAGACAAATGAGGAATAAGATTGCCTTAATGAGGAGCATGAAGACAGATACTCCAGAGAACCCCAAGACATTGAGATAAAGTGATGTACTGCAACAGTGACAATGTGTGCATACACCTGCCTTTCATTTTAATGCAAGATACATGTGTTTCTTGCTGACAAGCAAGAAGCGTTTTTGTCAAACTAAATTTTCTTCGAGAGGGAAAACACAGCCAGCATATTGCAACAGATTGCACACTGTAGATGTTGCATGCTTCAATTACAGATGTTGCTGCATATGTAAACAAAGCAGATATACACACCGAAAACAAAGAGAAACAATGATATGTTCAAAGAGCAAACAGGTTTTCAAAGACAAACACTTTTTTGATTTGGCATAACACTTTAGCCACTTATGTTTTGGCAAACATATCCATATCACTGCACTGCATCAGACACAAAGGGAGCCTTCTTTCAGTATGCACGTTGCTTTGCTCTCACACTCATGCCATGGTTATGTAAACTGATCCACCTGATTGGTAAATATCTTTGTCAATTACACAGTGTACAGTGAAATGTGTCTTCTGCATTTAACCAATCCACTTGAGGAGCAGTGAAAGTGCCCGGGGACCAAGGGCCTCATGTATTAAGCTTGCGTACGCAAAAAAACCTGCCCTATGCTCCTTTTTGTGGCAAAGTTGAGATGTATATTTCTATAGGCTGTGGATACATTGGCGCCAATATTTGATTTCAACAATGTAAAAAGTTTTCAGTAAGGACCAGAAGTTCACTTTTTCACCAATGCATTTAATGCTTCATATTCATATTAATATTTGTGAGGATGTTTAATAATGTATTCCTGATGTACGACCATTTTTTTTTTTCAAACTGTGTTTGGTGATCAGAGCACAGCAATGACAGGCTTTCAATCACAGTCATTCACTCAAAACATGGGAAAGAAGTATATCCTTCTAAATTGTGATTGGGCAAAGTGTGGAGTTTAGGCACATGGCTGATGATTTGATGAGTTGCGTATTTATGAGAGGGCATGGCCTGTGTGTGGCCTGGGCGTGCAGACATCTGAGATCAATTCCAGGTTGGTTGTGGTGTAACAAAGAAATGTGCTGGGATTGCACACACTTAAATACATCTGATTAATTTTTTTGTGTCCACTGTTTTCTGGATTTGAATGAATCCAGGCAACTTTTAATACATGAGACTCCTGATGACTGACCGTATAACAACCCACACCTCTTTCCAACCATCTGTGATTATTTCAGGTATAGTAAAGCACTATACCATACACCATTAAGGTAAAGGAACATGTAAAGCCAAAATAAATTGGGCAATTTAATCTGCTTACATACATAATTATTGTGATGATTATTTGTGATTAACCACTTGAGTTAACTTGTTAAATTTGCCATCCCTGATTTGTATAGTCTTTATAAACCCTCCACACAGCTTTTACATACACTTCAATCAATCAATGTTTACTTATATAGCCCTAAATCACTAGTGTCTCAAAGGGCTGCTTATATGTTATGATCTGTTGCCCGGATGATAGTTTGTTTACGTTTTATGTCACTTGTTGGCCTAGTTGTGTTTCAGCACCCCTGTTTTGTGTCGCCTTGGTTTGCCTTGGTTATTTATTAGTGTCACCTGCCTCTGATTAGTGTTTGGGACGCTCACCTGTTCCTATGCACTAATCAGAGCCCACCTTTTCGCCTCACTTGTCCTGGTGCTTTTGTTTGCTCTCATGCAACTGTTACGTATTCTTTGTGTTTCTTGCACTAAATTCCACCTTAGTTTTTCCTGGGTAGCTATCCCGTTAACTTCCAATGCTATAGACACACTTGTTTTGTCTATTTGAAGAATAAAGCATTCTTCTTACCCGCAAGCTGCTTCCTGTCGTAACGTCGCTTCCTGGAAAGACGACCTCCGGCATCAACATGCCACGACCACGTTACATTATAAACACTTCATGTGCTCTGAAAACACCTTATACAGTGGGGCAAAAAAGTATTTAGTCAGCCACCGATTGTGCAACTTCTCCCACTTAAAATGATGACAGAGGTCTGTAATTTTCATCATAGGTACACTTCAACTGTGAGAGACAGAATGTGAAAAAAAATCCAGGAATTCACATTGTAGGAATTTTAAATAATTTATTTGTAAATTATGGTAGAAAATAAGTATTTGGTCAACCATTCAAAGCTCTCACTGATGGAAGGAGGTTGTGGCTCAAAATCTCACGATACATGGCCCCATTCATTCTTTACTTAACACGGATCAATCGTCCTGTCCCCTTAGCAGAAAACCAGCCCCAAAGCATGATGTTTCCACCCCCATGCCTCACAGTAGGTTTGGTGTTCTTGGGATGCAACTCAGTATTCTTCTTCCTCCAAACACGACGAGTAGAGTTTATACCAAAATGGATACATGGATGATACATCAGAGGATTGGGAGAATGTCATGTGTTCAGATGAAAGCAAAATAGGACTTTTTGGTATAAACTCAACTCGTCGTGTTTGGGGGAAGAAGAATACTGAGTTGCATCCCAAGAACACCACACCTACTGTGAAGCATGGGAGTGGAAACATCAAGCTTTAAGGCTGTTTTTCTGCTAAGGGGACAGGACGATTGATCCGTGTTAATGAAAGAATGAATGGGGCCATGTTTCGTGAGATTTTGAGCCAAAACCTCCTTCCATCAGTGAGAGCTTTGAATGGTTGACCAAATACTTATTTTCCACCATAATTTACAAATTAATTATTTAAAACTCCTACTATTTTTTAATTTCACATTCTGTCTCTCACAGTTGAAGTGTACCTATGATGAAAATTACAGACCTCTGTCATCATTTTAAGTGGGAGAACTTGCACAATCGGTGGCTGACTAAATACTTTTTTGCCCCACTGTACCTTTTAAAATCAATTTATCCATTTTCTACCTCTTGTCCCTTACGGGACGCGGGGGGTGCTGGAGCCTATCTCAGCTACACACAGGTAGAAGGCAGGGTACACCCTGGACAAGTCGCCACCTCATCACAGGGCCAACACCGATAGAAAGACAACATTCACACTCACATTCACACACAAGGGCCAATTTAGTGTAGCCAATCAACCTATCCCCAAGTGCATGTCTTTGGAGGTGGGAGGAAGCCGGAGTACACATGCTAACTCCACACAGAAAGATCCCGAGCCCATGAAGGAATTAATGAGGGTTTTTTTTCTAAAAGTTTGAACATTCTCAATGGTAATCAATCTACAATGCACTGAGACCACAGTAAGTGACACTATAATAAAAAGGCATTGTTTTTAAACTATATTTTTGCCTTTTTTTTTTTTGTATTGGTTTGGGCACCCTTCAAGTGGTATCGATTAAAAAGCATTTTACAATGCTTTCTACTACTACTACTACTACTATTACTACAACTAAACTACGACTAGCCTAATGTTGAACAGAAACAAATAATACATGTTCTGACTTTACAAACTTAAGACAACCTCATGCAAAATACAGAATGCAACACCATGCTACCGTTTCTGTGATGCTCAGTTTTATCAGCAAATTGGTGGAAAATGTGTTCGTCATCCTAACCACCTCCATGACAAATTTGCACTAAAGACCTTATCACTCTTCTAACATTACAAATACTCAACACCCCTAGTTTTCCTTCTTTGCTACCTACTCCCTGCTCCCTCATTTCCACTCCTCCACACTCCCTGTGTCATGTCGGAACCTGTACGTGGGAAGGGAAGTTTATAAGATTTTTTCTTAAATCCCTGATGAATATGTTGTCTGTGAATGCATCTTTTCTAAGCAGCTTCTTGACTGCTGTCCAACAGTCTGCTATCTGAATGAGCTAAAACAAGTTACTGAGGAAGCACATGGATCACACACACACACACACACACACACACACACACGCACATGCATACACACGCACACACACACACACACACACACACACACACACACACATGCACACCCACACTTACTATATCTACACACAGTGACACCAGTGCACACTCGCACTGATAAGAAGAGATCATACACTAGAAATGGCAAATTTGCAACAAATATTAAACAATATTAGTTGAAAAGCATTCTTTATCAAGTAAACTTTATGTTTCTTATTGGTTACTTTCTCAGATATTTACATTAAGTGCACAGACCTGGAAGCCAGAAGTCTGTTTTTACATTCATCTCCTCCAAACGGAAACTTTGTCTGTGGTCACCTTGAATCAACTGCTCCACATTCTCTAGCCAGTTCCAATGATGCAAACCGGACTGCTGCAACGATATGTGGCTCTTCTTCAATACATAATTCCCATCATTAGATGGAAAAGGAATAGTTCCACAAAACATTATCTAACAAAAAAGTGAGAATGTAGTCTTTTTTCTGTGGATGTGATGTGAAATCAATTGGATGAATTATTTTGTGTCTGGTTGCAGATATCAGCAATGGATGTCGAGCTGGTCTAACATGATACTGGGAAAGTTCAATCCATAGTGGATCCAACACAACCGTGAGAGTCCAGTCCAAAGTGGATCCAACACAGCAGAGAGAGTCCCATTCAAATTGGAGCCAGCAGGAAACCATCCCAAGCGGAGGCGGATCAGCAGCGCAGAGATGACCCAACTGGTACACAGGCGAGCGGTCCATCCTGGGTCCCGGCTGTGGACGAACGGTCCATCCTGGGTCCCGACTCACGAGAGCCAGCACCTCATCCATGGCCACCGGACCGGACCCCCTCCAGTGGGACAGAGGAGAAAAAGAAAAGAAACGGCAGATCAACTTGTCAAAAAGGGAGTCTATTTAAAGGCTAGAGTAAACAAATTAGTTTTAAGGTGAGACTTAAATGCTTCTACAGAGGTGGCATCTCAAACTGTTACCGGGAGGGCACCCCAGAGTACTGGAGCCCGAACGGAAAACGCTCTATAGCCCGCAGACTTTTTTTGGGCTCTGGGAATCACTAATAAGCCAGAGTCCTTTGAACGCAGATTTCTTGCCGGGACATATGGTACAACAGAATTGGCAAGGTAGGCTGGAACTAGACAGTGTACTATTTTAAGTGCACAGGAAGCCAGTGCAGGCGAGCCAGTATAGCCGTAATATGATCAAACTTTCTTGTTCTTGTCCAAAAATATACATATATGTTATGTATTTTAGTTTATTTTAGTGCACATTGAGTATGGAAGCACAATTGAACAGGGGTTAGAGCGTGTGCCTCACAGTACGAAGGTCCTGGGTTCTATCCTGGGCTCGAGATCTTTCTGTGTGGAGTTTGCATGTTCTCCCCGTGACTGCGTGGGTTCCCTCCGGGTACTACGGCTTCCTCCCACCTCCAAAGACATGCACCTAGATTAGATAGTACTTTATTTATTCCTTCAGGAGAGTTCCTTCAGGAAAATTAAACCTACCTGGGGATAGGTTGATTGGCAACACTAAATGGTCCCTAGTGTGTGAATGTGAGTGTGAATGTTGTCTGTCTATCTGTGTAGGCCCTGCGATGAGGTGGCGACTTGTCCAGGGTGTACCCCGCTTACCGCCCGAATGCAGCTGACATAGGCACCAGCGACCCCCTGCAACCCCAAAAGGGACAAGCGGTAGGAAATGGATAGGTCAAATCTAACCAGCCACATGCTCTGATTTCATTTTTTAACTTGTTCGTTTTTGCCCACACAATATTTTCCTGACAAATAAATGAATGTCAATCCTGTCAATCATTGTAAATAAAACAGCCAATATAACATTTAAAGTTATTATTCATGCAAAATCTTAATAGATTAATCAACACTTTTTTTATGAAGATCATCATTTATTTTACAGTCATCAACAATTGCTCTTTGTACTGGTGCTTATGCTCTGCATTATTCCCAAACCTGTAATCACACCACTATGTTTTCTTTGACGTTTTAAGAACCCTGTAGGGAAGAATAATCATACAGGCATATACCGCCATCTAGTGACTTTTGACTTCCCTTGCAGTTATTCTTATTAAAGACTATCTGGTCCTGGAACAGGAAACCCAATAATTTGTTCAAATTTTAAAACATCGTCCTTCAAACTCATATGGAGGGCAAAATAAGACAAAACTAAATAAATGATCACATCTTTAAATAAGTACTTACATTTTTCATTAATGACTTATACATGCATACATGTATGATTAAATGTAATGTATTTATTGAATAGAAAAATACTTTAGATGATTTCAAGATTTAATAATTTGGTCATGATTTAATTTTTTATTAAATAATGTCACATTTCAGTAATTCTTTAAATATGTATTTATCTATTTAATTTGTCCAATTTGGCCCTTCATCCACACTGACATGCGTAATTTATTTTAAACAGTTTATTATGATTTTATTTCCTACAATTATGTATGTATATTTAATTTTTGCAAAATTTGATAAAAGTCCAGAAAGCTGCAGCATTTATATATCACACTAGAGTGAAAACTTCAGAGTTAAACACAACCTCTATTCCCCATATAGATTATGACATTAATTAATTTGTTAACTTAATTTTAAGGTTGTAAGTGAGTCTTTGTTTACATGCTCTATTAACAAACGGACAGTTGTGTCATGAATGATTTGTGCACCACAGATTTGAGGGGATCTTTGGGATAATTCAACATGTTGGAAGGCAGATAAATACTGAACACTGTCCTTGCTGTGATAAAAATTCTGCTTTTGGGTGTTTCTCTCTGAACAAAACTCCTTCTGAGATATGTGCAACCCTGATAACCAACCACAAGAAACGCCTAATCTCTGTGCTTACTTGCGAAAAAAGGGTTTCTCCAAAAAGTATGAAGCCCAGATTTTGTTTGGGGATCAACTAATTATGTTCCAAACTAAAAATACAATAGTACCTCAACTTCCAAGCTTGATTGGTTTTATGACTGAGCTTTTAACTCAAAATACTTGTAATCAACGTCTCCCATTTAAATACATTCAAGTCAATTTAATTGGTGCTTGCCCCTCTCCCTAACAAACAGCATAATTTCAAGATGTAACACGTCTTTCAAAAAGAAAAAACAATTTTCAGATTGAAAAAAATTGTATGAAAACAATACAAGATAATATACTACTGTACTAACAACTACAGCAGTTTTATGAAGAAATGTAATAATAATGTACAGCATTTACCTTGGAGAAAGAACTTCTACGGTATCTCCTTCCAGCTGCTTCTCTGTCAAACACACCATAATGCAGCTTCTCTATATTTTCATAGATAAATGTCTGACGACTAGGTAATATGTTGATATTCTTGGCTGGCAAATTTTAGCAGGGGATCAAATGCTTATTTTTCCCAGTGTAAACACAATACTGTCGATTATAATTCGACCAGAGCTTACAATTCTTCTAGAAACAGCATTGGAATAATGTTTGTTAGCATGTCAAAGAAATAAACGGTGGCCAAAAAGACTGGTTAACATATCACAACATGTTAATAATCATATCATATCAATCCACAGAAAACAAATGTGCCCTATGTATATGGTACGCCAATACATACACCAATTTAATTGGATGTTAAGTATGTTCTGCAACTGTCAATGCAGCAGAGTGATATGGACTACAATGGGATTAATATTAATAAAGTTAGTAATAAAACTAAAATGTGTGTTAAGGCTGTCTTCAAAATGTCAAACTAAAAACTGCAAAAAATGGCAATGGCAGAAAACCTGAGAGAAATACACTGATGATATGTTGGCAAGACAAGGCAAGTTAATTTAGAAAGCACAATTTGTACACAAGGCAATTCAAAGAAGTACTGAAGAAGTACGAGGAGGAAAGAGAGTGATGCCTTCAGCACAGAGCGATGGGAGAGAGGTGTGTGTGTGTGTGCGTGTGTTTGTGTGTGTGTGTGTGTGTGTGTGTGTGTGTGTGTGTGTGTGTGTGTGTGTGTGTGTGTGTGTGTGTGTGTGTGTGTGTGTGTGTGTGTGTGTGTGTGTGTGTGTGTGTGTGTGTGTGTGTGTGTGTGTGTGTGTGTGTGTGTGTGTTTTGTCTCGTCTTGTCTTGTCTCATAGTAACAGTGGTACTATTGTATTGTTAGTGTACGAGAGTTTTTATTGTTTTTGTTTATATAGTATTCTTCTTGTATTATATTGTTTATGTTAAATGTGGAATGAGTGAGAGGGGTTGGGATATTATAAGCATCTGCTTCATCCAACTCCTTTTCAAGCCTTGCATGATTATCTCTGCCAAACCGTAAAAAACATTTTTTAAAAAGTGTTTTGTTGTATTGTGCAAGTTTGAAATAAATATTTCAATCAATCAATCAAAAGTGCTTGAATATACTGACAAAGCATAATGTATCAAGTACAGGTGTACCTCAAGTTTCGTGTTTAATCTGTTTCAAAAGGTCCATTGAAAAAAGAAATGTTGCCATCGGAAACAGTAGGCCTAATCCAACGCGGTCCAGAATATCGAACAATTTTACTATAAAATACATTTTATAGACAACACATGCAGGTTTACAAGAAGAAAATAGTGCAAAATGCATAAAATGTAACAGATAAATGAACAATTAACATCACTTTTATGAGGGAGGGAGCCCTGAAAATGCCATCGACCTTTTTTTAATTCAGTTGTACTTCTTACCTTATTTTTCAAAGTGGTGGCACTCTTGATATATCCAAAAAGCACAGCAAACATCTATATACTCATATGACTTTGTCTACTGATGCAATCACACCCAGGCAGAGAAAGCTTTTGCCTCTTCGAAACTACAAAGGACAGACAGTAAGCGCCATTTTATCACTGTTTGACTGTTAGGCCTTGGTATTGTTGTTTGGGTTTTTTTTAAGTTCTGGGATTTCTTTTTTCAAATAAGCCATTATTTACTAAAATATGATTATAAATCGGTAAAGTTTTGCTTTAATTTATGGTATATGGTAGAGTTTAATTGATTCATGTAGGATTACCATTAGTGGATAATACTAATCATACTAAATTTGCATCATTATACGGTCCTTAGTATGATTATATTAGTACAGCTCCTGTGGGTTAAGCCTCCTTGCCTTTAAAAACTAGTGACACCGCTGTTTCAAATGTTAATCAAAGTTTCTTGAATGCACCACAAACTTAAATACTATTTTAAAAATATTTATTATATTTTTATATTTTTTCTGTCTCCTCATTCTGATTCCAAAATGTTTGCGCTGTATGTGAATGAAGAAAGGTCAGCTTTGATGATCTTATGACATCTGTGTTAATTCTCGTGTGAACATCGTTTGCAACTACCAAATCTTCAATTATTGACAAAAGCACAGGCCATGATCAAAAATGTAAAATAAGTCACGGCTTGATGTGACAGGTCGCGACAGTACACCTACATTGAGACAAGAGCTATAGTGACGCATGGTTGGTTATGGTTTGAATTCATTTCCAACAATTGCAAGAACGACTTTTTATCGTCAAAATCGGCTACTGACTTTAATTTTTGTTTTGTTTTTTTTGCTGGTGATGTGCCTCAGAATTTTTTCAAAGAAAAAAAAATGCCTCGGCTCAAAACAGGTTGAAAAACACTGCAGTCGAGCATCACGTTCTTTTTGGAGTTTATAAGACATTTGCGTGTGGGCCTTCCTAACAGGTATTTACTTGCCAACAAAGTCAAAGAGATATCTTTTAAAATAATTAATTGTTATTACCCTGTAAAGACTGTAATGGTTAGATACAAGAAGGACATTGATGTTACCTGCACCTTTTGTAACATGCATCCAGAGACTGTTAACCACTTGTTTTGGACTTGTGAAAACACTCGATCACTATGGCAGGGCATCTGTCGCTTCATTCCAGACAATATTCATGACAAATTTGTGCTTTGCTTTAAATGTGTGATTTTTGGTTTTACACTGTATGAACAGAAATTTGAAAAGGAATTTCACCTTTGCAACCTCATTATTTTATTAGCTAAGTTTTATATTCATAAATGTAAGTTTCTCAATACCCCACCTGTCTTTTGTGCGTTTAAAAAATATTTTGAGCTTTACTTTAAAACGCTCTCTACCTCTAACAACAAAAAAGCTGTGAAAACGATGATGTGTTGTAAATTTAAGTTATTTAATGAATATGAATTAGCCTATGGCTTTGCACTTTGTTTATTATATATATATAATTTTTTGTATTGTATTTTTGTTCACGAATGGGGGAAGAGTGGATCGTGAGATCGACAGGGGGATCGGTGCAGCGTCTTCAGTAATGCGGACGTTGTACCGATCCGTTGTGGTGAAGAAGGAGCTGAGCCGGAAGGCAAAGCTCTCAATATACCGGTCGATCTACGTTCCCATTCTCACCTATGGTCATGAGCTTTGGGTCATGACCGAAAGGATAAGATCACGGGTACAAGCGGCCAAAATTAATTTCCTCCGCCGGGTAGCGGGGCTCTCTCCCTTAGAGATAGGGTGAGAAGCTATGTCATCCAGGAGGAACTCAAAGTAAAGCCGCTGCTCCTCCACATCGTGAGGAGCCAGTTGAGGTGGCTCGGGCATCTGGTCAGGATGACACCCGAACGCCTCCCTAGGGAGGTGTTTAGGGCACGTCCAACCGATAGGAGACCAAGGGGAAGACCCAGGACACGTTGGGAAGACTATGTCTCCCGGCTGGCCTGGGAACGCCTCGGGATCCCCCGGGAATAGTTAGACGAAGTGGCTGGGGAGAGGGAAGTCTGAGCTTCCCTGCTTAGGCTGCTGCCCCCGCGACCCGACCTCGGATAAGCGGAAGATGATGGATGGATGGATTTTTGTTACTTTGAATTTACATCCCCCTGGCGCTGTTTTGTACTGTTTTTATAATGTTTTATACTGTTGTTGAACTATTTTGATTATTGTTTCTCATTTGTTTGTTAATGTTGAAATGTATAAATAAACATTAAAAAAAAACAAAAAAAAAACATTTGCATGTGGGCGTGAAACAAACTCACCATCACTTCTCGAAGAAGTCCAGAGGAGGTCACTGTTGTGTGATAGGCTTCCAGGCGCCACGGATCACGTGTGCATGTGTGTGTGTCACGCACGCTCAGATGACGCCAAACTGTCGAGAGGGACGTATAATGGGCGGGGCTTGTTGGGAAAGCCACGCCCTCACTGATGATTTCATATTCAATCAGGTCGGAACTGTCTCGTAGGGGGAGACGTCAACACGGACTTTATTGACCCAAACACCGGTCGTTATGCTCCATGGAGACCCCGGTACCTCCTATGTCACCCGGGCAGGCGAGTTGTTCCACTTCCCGCCGCCTTCTTGTGAACTTTCCACCGCTTCAGCACCACGCAGCCGCTATGGACGGACACCGGCGCCCCGGTGCGGCATGCAAATACGTACTCTGACGTCGGCGATCATGTGGCTTTTGGCGTAGATCCTCCTTGTGATCGCCAATTTTTTCCCTCTCCGGTCGCCTGTTGTCTGCCTAGCTACTGGAGCTACCTTTTTTTTTAATAAACAGCTTTTTGCTCATTTCCCTCTGCTTTGGGATTGTACTGCACGCTACCTGAGCATCGCGACGTTACCGTGTGCAGGTAAGAAATATTTATAATGCGTTACCGCTGGCTCGAAAGTACCCTCAAGTCAAAAGTGTGCGCATGTATCTGCTGGGGGGGATTGTTCGCCGTCTAAAGAGCTCCACGTCTCTGTTTTTTATTTTTATTTTTTATGTTTAACTTGTCTCGTCAACTTTGCCCGCTTCGCAAGCGCCACCTGCGCGCTAACGTGTCCGGCAAGTTTCGGGTATTTTGAGAGGAAGGGGAGCCACGCAGAGAGTCAGGGCGCGAGAAACGTCGGGTCTACTTTTCCTCCTCCTCCTCCCTGTGTCGACATAACCAGCAAAACATGGCCGTCCTCTGCCGACATGTTGTTACGTCGCTGACGACGAAGAGGAGGAGGAGGAGGGGGAACATTCGGGGCGAGTGTTTCCCCGCGTCGCTCCGTCACACCTCCGGCGGAAAGAGAGCGTCAATTGCTCTTCCACCCCGTTGCTGCATCCGCTCCCACGAAGCGGCAACTTTTTGAAAGCTGTTGTTTATACACTTTGATATGTGCGTGTGATGTAGGCGGAACGCGCCCGGTCGGTGACGCCTCCTCCCCGCCGAGAGCAGGCTGACTTTCACTGCAGTGGGCCCGCTGCAAGACGCCAGGCGTGGTTCTTTCTGTTCCCAATGTCAACTTTGGGAAGGAGCCCAGTGTCTCCTGCTTTAGCCAATGCATTCTGGCACCCTGCGATGTTTTTTCGAGATAGGGAGGAGGTATTTGCATCCCTTGTGCTACCCAGCCCCATTTGAAATGAATACTGGATGCACATGGCACAGTAACACACCCACAATTCTGTTTGTTCTGAGGATATTTCTCTTCAGAGCATCTGTCCATTGTTATTGGCATATCAGGATCATCACATTCTTAAATTATGCAAAACCTTAAAGGCCTACTGAAACCCACTACTACTGACCACGCAGTCTGATAGTTTATATATCAATGATGAAATATTAACATTGCAACACATGCCACTACGGCCTTTTTAGTTTACTAAAATGCAATTTTAAATTTCCCGCGAGTTTCTTGTTGAAAACGTCGCGGAATGATGACCCGTACTCGTGACGTCACGGACTGTCAGGAAATATTAGCGCTGCACAACTCGCGGCTAAAAGACGTCTGCTTTAACCGCATATTTACACAGTATTTTGGACATCTGTGTTGCTGAATCTTTTGCAATTTGTTCATTTAATAATGGAGACTATAAAAAAGCAATGCTGTTGGTGGAAAGCGGTGGATTGCAGCTGTCTCTAGCACCGAGACACAGCCGGTGTTTCTTTGTTTGTTGTGAAGCGTAGCGGTCAAGCGAACATGTTTTTCTCTACGTCAACAAGCATGTTTTTGGATCGGGAAATTTTGATATATATCTTACCGGAGAAATCATTGGATTATTTGTCGTCCTGCAGCAACTGTTTAAAAGGCAGCTGTGAGCTTGGCTCCTCGGCTTCTCTCTGAGACACTTTGTGTTCACCGCAGCCATCCAACCTCGAGGTTTGACTTTACAATCTTTAAAATCTCACTAAAACACTATTAAAACAATAAGCAGATAAGGGATCTTCCAGAATTATCCTAGTAAATGTGTCTAATTACATCTGAAACACTCACACTGCCACCGCCCGGAGCCGTCGCTTTTTTATTTTTTCTAGTCCTTCACTATCAATATCCTATTTCACGAATCTTTCATCCTTGCTCAAATTAATGGGGAAATTGTCGCTTTCTCGGTCCGAATTGCTCTTACTGCTAGTGGCTCCCATTAAAAACAATGTGAATATGTGTGGAGTACTGCAACTTGTGACGTCACGTGCACATACTTCCGGTAAAGGCAGGGCTTTTCTATTAGCGACCAAAAGTTGCAAACTTTATCGTCGATGTTCTCTACTAAATCCTTTCAGTAAAAATATGGCAATATCGCAAAATGATCAAGTATGACACATAGAATGGACCTGCTATTCCCTTTTAAATAAGAAAATCTCATTTCAGTAGGCCTTTAAAGGGGAAATTTGCCTATCATTCACAATCCCTATGTGAGACAAGAACATGTCTTTCTTTTTTAATGCATTCTAAATCGTAAATACAAGGCTTCACGGTGGAAGAGGGGTTCAGGGTTTCCCACACATTCATTTGTGGTGGCCCGCCACGAAAGAATTACGGCCGCCACAAATTAAAAACATTTTTTTTTATTTTATTTTTTTTAGGCTTTTGACTCGCTCGACCGCTCATAAAAGCAATGGGACTCTGTCTGTGAATGGAGTTTGTAGTTACATATTATAAAAATATGTGAATATTATATAAATATGTATATAAATATGTACATAAAGTGTTGTAATTATATTCCAACTCCGTGTTCTTCTTGGTCATCGCCGCTGCCCGACCACACCACCATAAATAGATGCCTGACCTGTGGGAAACACTGGGGTTAGTGCGTCTGCCTCACAATAAGAAGGTCCAGAGTAGTCAGGGTTCAATTCCGGGCTCGGGATCTTTTGATTGATTGATTGATACTTTTATTTGTAGATTGCACAGTTCAGTACATATTCCGTACAATTGACCACTAAATGGTAACACCCGAATAAGTTTTTCAACTTGTTTAAGTCGGGGTCCACGTTAATCAATTCATGGTACAAATATATACTATCAACATAATACAGTCATCACACAAGTTAATCATCATAGTATGTACATTGAATTATTTACATTATTTACAATCCTGGGGGTGGGACGAGGAGCTTTGGTTGATATCAGTACTTCAGTCATCAACAATTGCATCAACAGAGAAATGTGGACATTGAAACAGTTTAGGTCTTATTTAGTAGGATATGTACAGCCAGCAGAGAACATAGTGAGTTCAGATAGCATAAGAACAAGTATATACATTAGAAGTATATTTGAGTTGTTTATAATCCGGGGAGATGGGATGTGAATGGAGGAGGGTATTAGTAAAGTGTTGAAGTTGCCTGGAGGTGTTGTTTTAGAGCGATTTTGAAGGAGGATATAGATGCACTTACTTTTATACCTGTTGGGAGTGCATTCCACATTGATGTGGCATAGAAAGAGAATGAATGTGGAGTTTGCATGTCCTCCTCGTGAATGTGTGGGTTCCCTCCGGGTACTCCGGCTTCCTCCCACTTCCAAAGACATGCACCTGGGGATAGGTTGATTGGCAACACCAAAATTGGCCCTAGTGTGTTAATTTGAGTGTGAATGTTGTCTGTCTATCTGTGTTGGCCCTGCGATGAGGTGCCGACTTGTCCAGGGTGTACACCGCCTTCCGCCCGATTGTAACTGAGATAGGCACCAGCACCCCCCGCGACCCCAAAGGGAATAAGCGGTAGAAAATGGGTGGATGGAAGCTAGCAATTGGTGGCTAACAACAGGTAATTGAGACGCCATCTTTTCCGCCTATAAAGCGCTCTAAAAACCTCCATAAGCATTTTATATACGCCCGTCCATTCATTCACGGGGTGATGTAGGTATATATGTAATGTCGGCACATTCATAATACCACAAAATATGTACAGTATTTTGGCCATTTTAAGCATGACCAGAAATTTTTTTACAGAGCACATCACAACATATCAAAGACTATAAAAATGGGACCCATTACCTCCCTGCTTGGCACTCCGCATCAAAGGTTGGAATTGGGGGTTAAACCATCAAAATGATTCCTGAGCGCGGCCACTGCTGCTGCCCACTGCTCCCCTCATCTCCCAGAGTGGGAAACAAGTGGTCAAATGCATACGGTAAATTCACAACACCTAGTGTGTGTGACTATCAGTGATACTTTTAACTTTAATGTTTGCCATTCCCTTAAACAACAACAATTGATTGATTGATTGATTGATTGAAACTTTTATTTGTAGATTGCACAGTATAGTATAGTACATATTCCGTACAATTGATCGCTTAATGGTAACACCCAAATAAGTTTTTCAACTTGTTCAAGTTGGGGTCCACGTAAATTAATTCATGGTAAACAACTACTAATCATGGCAAACTTCATGAGAGCCAACGACTACTACCTTGGGACTAATGATGATCCAGAACCTTTTTTATTATTGAGCCTGAATATAAGGATGAACTACACATTTTACAAGCTGTGTGTTAAGCAGATTCAACTGTAGTGAAATACTAAGATTCATGCAGCAGTATTGCTAAGTGCTAAACAGGAAATACAAACTACGAACATAATAAAACAATCACTTAGTGTGCAAAGTCCGCTTTCACTGGGATTTGGGCTGATTGGATGTTTATGTCTTTCAGCGCAATACTCGTGTTTCCTGGTTAGATGATGAATTCATGATCATTCTCACTCAGTTAAAAAAGGGGTGGAAGAAAGCAAGCATCTTGTCACGTGTCCCAGGGATGTCGTCGGAATCAAATTTAATTTAAGATTTGACACAACTTCTCGGCTTATGACCACAACCTTCTACTACAAAAGTGTTAGGCATGCTTTATAAGCTAACACAAACTTTTACCAATTTAGAGGTGATTGCAGCAGTATAAGGTCCGTATGGCAGCAGCTGCAAAAGCTAGTTGCTCTCAGTAACCAATGCACTATCTTCATAAAACTTATTCCTCTGCATTAGCTCTTATAACAATATCATAAATATTTTGTTAATATGCAGTTCATGACACATGTATAAAATATTGTTGGTGGTTTTTTGGATGTTTTAGAGGGCATTATAGGCGGAATAGGTGACTCCCATTCACTTCATTGTTAGCCAAGTACAAGCTGTATTTAACTATTTAAAATACACAGAGGGATTGTGAATGATAGGCAAATTTCCCAAAAAGTGCAGTCCCCCTCTAAGTGTAATCATTCATATATGTTTCTTTACAAACATGGAGGTATCCATTTAACATCTGTGTAATGTGCAGGCATCTGATTTTTCCATCTACAGTCGGAAATCTCCATTTTTTATATCTCTGTAAAGATATAAAAAAAATGTTTTCCGTTTTTTCTTTGTCTTTTCCTACCTACAATGTGTGTTAAAATCTTGATCCTTCTCTTTGCCATACCTGCCAACAACTATGGTTTTCCCATAATGAGTATGGTCTTTGATAATCCAGTGGTAAAAAGTACGGTTTTCTGAGGTGGCGACTTGTCCAGGGTGTACACCGCCTTACGCCCGATTGTAGCTGAGATAGGCGCCAGCGCCCCCTGCGACCCCAAAAGGGAATAAGCGGTAGAAAATGAATGGATGAACATTAAAAATTAATGACTTAAAAATCGAAGCTACGTAGCGAAGCAACTCCACGGGCAGGGGACAAACTATACGCGAATCATCAATGAGGATTGGTTGGTTCATGTATAAGAACATACACGATGATTGGTTGGTTTACTATGATTGGTTATGATTAAGGCGAAACATTACGGACAGGCCAATCAGAGGCAAGATAGGGCGCATCATTGAACCAGGAAAGGAAGTCACAACAGACGCATCCAAAATAACGAAGAGAGTTGGAGAAGAGAACAGGGAATATTCAAGCGGGGGATTTATATATTAAAAAAACTAGTGGAAGATGGTAGAAGGATTCTCTTACATAGATTTTTCTTTTAGTGATAGAGACGACGTCCAGGAAACCCACAATGCGTCCACTTGGCTCCCGTGTCCCCCCGCCAGGGCACTGCTTTGGCTGGGGACACCCTTGGCTTATTTTCAGTCTTTTTCAATTAAGTTCAAATCACATGCCTGAATGTGGCAGGAGTTGGCAAGGTGTTAATTTAAGATGATGGAAAGTGTTTTTATTAGGGCTGCACAAATCTGGAAATAATGTGAATCAGATTTGAGATTGCGATTTTCTGGGATGCTTTTTCAAATGCACGCAGAGACACACGCACACACAAACACACACACACACACACACCGACCAACCATGTTCAGGGCCATATGCATTTTTTTGTTCGAGATACATCAAACATTTGTATTATTGGTGTCAAATCAATAAAATAAAAATCTGAATAATCACACTTTTAAAAATGGAATAATCATGATTGATTACAGTTACAACTTACTACCAAAGCGTTACTTAACTTTATCTGTGGTATTTTTGTTGAAAACAATGTTGCAGGTATACTCCACCATCGTTGTTTGTCATTCAGTGCTTTTATAGATGGTATTTTAATCTTGTTGCAAATGTGGTGCTAAAATATATGCAAATTAGCTTAATTTTTTAATCTAAAATCTCACCAGGGTGTATTTTGACGAGACATTTTCCACCAGTTGGAGTCTCCACACTCATTCTTTGACATTGCATCCCACATTGCCTTTCAGGTAAACAACAGCGGTTAAATTAAAGGTGCATGTGCCCTTAAAATAAATTGTGGGATAGTCTGTGTTCATACATGAACAATGCAAAACATTTTATTGATCATTCACAAGTTAACTCATTGAATTAGGCAAGACTCTCTTTTTTTTTTCCTTTAAAAAAAAACAAAACATTATTAGACTCGCTATTGTCTTGTTTTTCTTTTGGAATAGGTGTCATGCCAACAATAGTGTTAGCATGACACTTATGGTCAATTTATTTTGTCAAATTTAATCAGGGAACATACATTGACCTATTATGGCAGAGGTGTCAATAATATTTGGATTAGGGGCCACTTGTAACAGTAAATATATATGAATATCAATGTATAATGGCCTCATTTTATTACACAATAGCTTATGCATTTGATTATTTTTATGTCGAAATTGATGGATAACTTGTTTTGAAATCATAAGTCACTGTGACCGGCAGATATTCAACTTTAAATAACCCGTCATGGCTTCTGCAAGGCCGCTGCAATAGAGCGCACATGAGAGCGGAGGTGTGTATGTGCCATGATCTGTGTGGGGCCAAACAGCACAGGGTTTTTAAAAATGTTTATTATTGAACACTCTTTAAAAGTTCAATTTCAATGTTGATTATGTGTGTTTATTAGAAGAAAAGAATGAAAGTATGCAAGCAGAATAATTTTTGTGTATTTCAACAATTTTCTTTAAAACATGCATCAAGGCTATAAAGTGTTATCAAATTACTCACACAAATTAACCAATAGATTACTAGTTTATTAAAATAATCAATAGGTGCAGCTCTAAGTTAATGTTTCTTGCATGATCAGAGAATATTAAAAGTTAAAAGACATGCAATTGCATTCACTACATGCAATTTTGTCCCAAAATTGAAAGAATAAATTTGACCTCGAGTGCAGCTCGGATAGGCTCCAGCACTCACTGCGACCTCATAAGGGACAAGCGGTAGAAAAGGATTTGATGGATGGATGGTTTGTTCAAATCTTTATGTTGTATAAAGTAGGATAATATAGGCAAAATAAGAGGGGGAGGAAGAAGCATCTTACTTGAAATAGACCACATTACATTCACTCCTAGAATGCTACACTATTGCTTTGTGGAGGTTGTTAAGCACCGTATAACTGGCATTACAGTCAATGAGATTATTATTTGCAACGACATGCTTACCTTTTGAAGATGTATGGTGTTCACTAGACAATATCCCTCTCACATTGGGATGACCTGAGATTCTGTGTTAGGCAATATACACTTTTGAGTAGCGGCACTTAATCATCAAGAGATCTAAGGGGTTTAACCCACCTTTCATATTCGTTAGTACCTGTAATTCCTCAGGGTATATAAACTTGACTGCTCGCACTACCGTTCTTTATACGTGAAAAGCGATTAAGCTCATGTTTTTTTTGCTTGTTCCCGGCCTGTGATGTTGCAAAACTGAGGTAATTGTAATTTTGGATGACAGCAGGATAGTTTTTTTTTTTTTACTCTATGCATAATCAAAGAAAACCTCATGTTGTTGATCAAAGTCAACCTCAATTTTTATGCAGAAAAAAATGTCATCGCACATAGTTGTAAAAAAAAGAATAATTAGAAAGTTAATAGGTACCAAATTAGATAACAATAAAGGACATATGTTTTATTGAGTTGTGAATGTATTTATGAAGGAGGTAGGGTAATAACAGAATTGCTAACAGATGTTATCTCATCAGCATTGCAACGCAGAAATTTCCAGTTCAACTGAAAATATTTTTTGTTGATATCCGAGTAATAGTTCGCTCAACTGACTTGTATGCATGACGAGGGGTTAAGTCCAACATTACTTGGCGTTTCCATTGCCCTGTAATTGACCAGTTTGCAATTGAGGTTTCATTTTGGCCATAAATAAAATGTGGATGGTTACGTGAACATTACATGATGAATTATTGCAATTTGGGCAAAGTCTGTTGTTCATACTAAAATGATTTTTTTCTCAGATTTGCTCAACCTTGTGTTGTTTCTCTCTGAGCCACAAATGCAAGAATGTCAGTGCCAAACATCCAGCTGTGAGTGGATTCACTCTGTGTGCTTCCTGGAACCAGAAATGTAGCGAGAACATTTCATATCACAATTATGACTAAAAAATACCACGGTTATCATTATGTTGAATGTGTTAAACAAGTACTTCTACACACACTTAAATCTGTTATCCAAATGTTGTTTGAAAAAAATCAACACACAATCAACATACTTTTCTTGGGAGAAGAAACATTAAATATTGTTCTGGGTTCTTAAAGGCCTACTGAAATTAGATTTTCTTATTTAAACGGGGATAGCAGGTCCATTCTATGTGTCATACTTAAACATTTCGCGATATTGCCATATTTTTTTTGAAAGGACTTAGTAGAGAACATCCACGATAAAGTTCGCAACTTTTGGTGCTAACAGAAAAGCCCTGCGTTTACCGGAAGTCGCAGACGATGATGTCACATGTTGATGGCTCCTCACTTCCTCACATTGTTTTTAATGGGAGCCTCCAACAAAAAGAGCCATTCGGACCGAGAAAACGACAATTTCCCCAGTAATTTGAGCGAGGATGAACGATTCGTGTTTGAGGATATTGACAGCGATGGACTAGGAAAAAAAAAAAAGGAAAAAAAAAAGCGATTGCATTGGGATGGATCCAGATTTTTTTAGACACATTTACGAGGATGATTCTGGGAAATCCCTTATCTTTCTATTGTGTTGCTAGTTTTTTAGTGAGTTTAATAGTACCTGATAGTCGGAGGAGTGTGTCCACGGGTGTGTTGACGCCAATGTCTCAGGGGAGTCGACGGCAGCTTTATGGGCGGCACAAGCTCAGCTGATCTCCGGTAAGAAGCGACTTTTTACCATAATTTTCCCACAGAAACCTGCCGGCTGTTATTCGGTCGGGATCCATCTTCGCTGTGATCCATAGTAAAGTTTCACCTCTGGGAATTTCAAACAAGGAATCACCGTGTGTTTGTATGGCTAAAGGCTAAAGCTTCCCAACTCCATCTTTCTACTTTGACTTCTCTATTATTAATTGAACAAATTGCGAAAGATTCAGCAACACAGATCTCCAAAATACTGTGTAATTATGTGGTTAAAGCAGACGACTTATAGCTGTGTGTGTTTGTGCAGCGCTCATATTTCCTAACAGCCCGTGATGTCACGCTTAGTCATCATTACGCAACGCTTTCAAGAAGAAACTCCCGGGAAATTTAAAATTCCAATTTAGTAAACTAAAAAGGCCGTATTGGCATGTGTTGCAATGTTAATATTTCATCATTGATATATTAACTATCAGACTGATTGGTGGGTAGTAGTGGGTTTCAGTAGGCAGACAAAAATATTATTTTATTATTCAAATATGTTTACCTTCTTCCGTTTTGATTTGTAAAGGTGTTGGTGTTTCCTAATGATAAAGACGTAAGGTCACATACGGTTCACTTCCTGTTGTAGACACGGCCATGTATGGTTGTCCACATCTACCGCTCTGTATGAAGGGAGCATTGCCCGTAGGTTCAATGCGCACAGTTGAATAGTTTAGTGGTTTAGAGAGAAATGTGTTTACATGAGTTAAGATTGGTGTATGAAGTCTGTGATGAGGAAAGATGTCAATGACATGTCTTGTTTGTGTTACCATGTAAGCTGGCTAGTGCTAGCTGCTTCTCCAGGAAATGAGCAGTATCCCTGTGAGATGATCAAAGTGCAGTATTCAATCACTTCAGTTTTTTTTTTTGTTTAAATTTTCTTTTACACACATTCCACCACCTTAGAGTGTGGGCTTTTTGTGTGATGAATAAAATGTCACTTAATTAAATGCAGATATCCTTACATTAATTGGAGCAATACATCATTGTACACTATTAATAAAATATTGTAGGTCAACGCATAATACTTTTATAACATACAGGGGTCATATCAAGATTTTTTTTTTTTTTTTTTTACATTTAAAACACCTTGGTGGTCTACATAACATGTAATGGTGGTTAGTTGTTGAAAAATTAGCAAAAAATTTATTTTACAAACCTATTTTCAAGCCACTTTTTTTTCTTTCTAAACAGCTCATTTTGAGGGGCGGCGTTGTTAGATGCAAAAGAATCATGCCCTATCCATTCCCAACTGCCCAACCGAAATGTTTTGTAGTTTTATTTTATTTTTATTTTTTTTAGCTTTCTTGCTTTTTATTGTGCACTATGGACATCAGCGACAGCCACAAGCCATTTTTTTGTGACTTTCACCACAACACAACATCCCAGATGACATAGTGAGAACAGCGGGCTCACTGTGGTTTGTTTTCGCCACCAAGGAAGATGGCAAAGATGCGGGTGGATGAAAGCGAGGAAGTTGGAATTATACGCTGACCAAGGTTAAACTTCTACCGAGCCTATCATTCTAATGCCAGATCCTGGACATATACATGTGTATATTGACAATATAAGGCTGTTTTATTCTATGTCATGTAAATAACTGCGCTGCACGGCTGCATCGATCTGCAAACTAACAGTCTCCAGGCTATTAGGGACACTTCAAGCAACATTGCGAACTTAACAAATAATATAAGTTCCTCGTCCATTGCAAACAGGGTAGGCACTGATCAAATTGAAACTAGTTTTTAGGAAAATCATTTTTTATTTTGCCAGAGGATAGGGATGCTAGTATCTTGCAGTAGAAGGCTAAGCTAACTACATATCCATCCATCCATCCATTTTCTACCGCTTATTCCCTTTTGGGGTTGCGGGGGCGGTGGCGCCTATCTCAGCTACAATCGGGCGGAAGGCGGGGTACACCCTGGACAAGTCGCCACCTCATCGCAGGGCCAACACAGATAGACAGACAACATTCACACTCACATTCACACACTAGGGCCAATATCATTCACACATTTCTAACCTACTACAGGGTTTCCCCTAAATTGCCACTATACATTGTACATGGCAGTAGGGGCATGGTGAAAATGACATCATCATATATATGACATGATGACAATTTTGATTTGCAATGATGCATACATCTTCTTTAAAAAGGCTAAACAACTGTTTCATGTATATTCAAAAACAAATATTTATTAGTTAATGATACCATCCATTGTCTACCGCTTATTCCCTTTTTTTGGGGGGGGTCGCGGGGGGCGCTGGTGCCTATCTCAGCTACAATCGGGCGGAAGGCGGGGTACAACCTGGACAAGTCGCCACCTCATCGCAGGCCCAACACAGATAGATAGACAACATTCACACTCACATTCACACACTAGGGCCAATTTAGTGTTGCCAATCAACCTATCCCCAGGTGCATGTCTTTGGAAGTGGGAGGAAGCCGGAGTACGCAGAGGGAACCCACGCATTCACGGGGAGAACATGCAAACTCCACACAGAAAGATCCCGAGCCTGGATTTGAACCCAGGACTGCAGGACCTTAGTATTGTGAGGCAGACGCACTAACCCCTCTGCCACCGTGAAGCCCATTAATACCATTATATTAAAAAAAATGTAATCAGAATCACAATTAGTTTAAACACAAGAAATTTAACTTAGTAGACGGTACTCTTTTGGTTTAATGCAGTTTCAAATGTTGCTGCCTATTGTAAAAGATAACACAGGCTACACTTTATTCTGCCGTCTCTTGATGTTGCAATTTAGTTTGCCAAATTTGTATACAGTCCATTTAAATTAGATTTGGGAAAAAATAGGTGTTTTGTTGATATTCCTCACAATGAAGTCAGTGTAAAACAAACCACACTAAAAAAGTACATTGTATATACATATATATTGCACATACATGTAGGAGTCACGTTAGATTAATAATATAATTTGGAATATACTGAAAAAGCAATACAATCATAGACAAACTAACTCAAATTAGCATGGCCAATGTCTGGGCACAGATAGATAATCATTCAGTAACATTCATATCTATGGACAATTTGCAGTCTCCAATGAACCTAACTTGCATATTTTCTGAATGTGGGAGGAAACTGGAGTGTCCGGAGAAAACTCAAACACGCACGGGGACAAATGCACACTCCACACAGCGATGTCCAAACGGGGGTTGGAAGACACACACGGCGTAAATTAGACATTATTGTCAGTAGTAAAACATTTAGGGTAGTTTACAGTGGCTTGAACAAAAATGCATTAATTAGCTTAAAATACCTTTCTCTTCAACTTTCCTTACTTTTGCTGGCACTTTTTCCCCCCCCAGAATTAAGCAATGAGTAACATCTTTATGATATTTGAGCTGTTTTTCAAACTTATTTTAGCAAATAGTAAGTAAATATTAGAGTATATACAGCATATCCATTCATACAATATATCATTGAAATTAGTTTTCATCTTTTAAAAAAAAAAAAAATTCATTAAACAAATCTAAAAAAACTTACTTTGAAGGTGTTGCGGCATTAATCTTGCCTTAGTGTGGTGCCACGATTGTTTACATGTAGGGGAAATCTGTACTTTTTTTACTTATCGTCTTATTGTCTCCTCCATTGCCATTAATAGTTGGCACCGAGCCAGCCATTAAACAAAATTTTTCCCCAAAAATCTATCTTTTTCTGAAGGTTTGAGGGTGAAGCAGCTTGTACTTTTCTTGGCCCACACTCTGAGCGACTTCTTCACAGTTTAAGGCACATTGCCATGAAAACAAAAATTAGCCAGGAACTTCTCACTAAATCCAAAACCTGTGAAGTTGGCTCATTGTGTAAATTGTAAATAAAAACAGAATACAATGTTTTGCAAATCCTTTTCAACCTATGTTCAATTGAATACACTGCAAAGACAAGATACTTAATGTTCGAACTGATAAACTTTATTTTTTGCAAATATTATGTCATTTGGAACACAAAGTAGAAAAAAAAGACAGTTTTTTTTCTGTTTTTATTTCCGATTTACACAACGTGCCAACTTCACTGGTTTTGGGTTTTGCACTTCTTCTGATGAGACTGAAGGTTTCAATAGAGTCCTTAGTTGGTTAATACAACCAATAACAGCATTTTTGTTCTTTGAGTCATATCTTGGCCAGTTTGTTGTCTAAACTTCAGATGTGTGCATAAACTAAAAATGGCAGATGCGCGCAAGGCAGTCTGGCTAGATTTATACCATATATGGATTATCCACTGACGATGTAGCCAATTGGTGACATAATTTATTGGAAACATTCTAAACCGACCGTTTGGAGGAAGTAGATAGGAAGGACAATTGTTTTGAAAATATCTTCGCAATGCCGCCATGCTTTGGTTTGAAATTTATAGGTCTCATGCAGATCCCAAATGCACAACAGCAGGTACCAATTGTTAAGAACAATTGGTTTTTCATGAGTTGCGTGCAAAAATGACTTACATCTGTGTCAATTTCCGGGTTTTTTTGTTTAACATTAGATTCTAGGGATGTAACGGTATCAAAATCTCACAGTACAATATTATCACGGTATTAAACCATGATACTATATTATTTTAATATACAGGTATGTCCAAAAAAAGACTTAAAAATGCGGTAGTGTGTAAAATGAAGTGGCAGGAATGTACACACAGTGACTGTAATTGAACACAAACATAATGTAAAATCATATTTATCACTACAAACAAGTTTTTTTAAGTGCAAAAAACTCTGTAGTCACATCCAATGTGCCTCAACTCTTACTTTCAGAGAAGCAGTGTCTTCTACAGATTAAATTTGTTTCTATCTGTTTGGAAATGCAGTTTCTCAGAAAAGTTAACCCACATTTTAACTTTTAATTATGTAAATACCTCGCTAATTGGCGTTTTTTCTTTCGCTGGTTTGATCTTTTTGGGTAATGGTAGCTTTTCCAGTAGTTTGGTGTGCAGCAAGTGCTTTCCCTTTGCAAAAACATTTCCTCTATCTACTATTAAGTACAACACACTTCACTTCCTGCTTTCTTTTTCGCTCCATACCCCACATTACAACCTTTATTTAACCAGATAAGAAACCCATTGAGATCAAGATCTCTTTCACAAGGGTGACCTGGCCAAGAGGTCAACAGCACATGTCACAGAGCAGTTTCAGAAAAGTAAAACGTTGATATACATTTTAGAATTTTGCCTTTAAAACATTGCGGACCAGCGCTATGCAGAGGATTTTGGCAGATGTAGTTTATTTTCTAACCCGCCAATGTAAAAGAGACAGAAAACAAAACTCCACACTAAGTTTTTGTTTGATGTGTCACAGCATTAATTCACTTGTGCACAATTAAGAAGATTTTGAAACAGTAATATTACGGTATCTACAAAACCGTTACATCACTATTAGATTCCATTTGTAGTGGGCAATTCCATGATTTGGTCTGTAATTCATATGGCCCTACCTACCTGATACCTCCAGTGTTTTAGTGAGATTTTGGAAAGGTAACTCGGATTGGTCTGTCAGATTTAGTCAAACAGACATTTGCAGCAAACAAAGAGATGCTGTCACATATTTACCTGGAAGCAAAGTGTGTAATTTAGGGTGGTCAATTCAAGATGTGTATATTAAGTATATCAGTAGTCTATATTGACAACATTTTATGAAATGTAGTCGATATTGGTGCGTTAACTACACTTTTGTTCCAATTAAGTGTCTAGAGTCTGTTTATTTTCTTACTGTGGTTCGTTCAACTATGAACGCAGTTCAGGACCACAGGGGTTTGATATGCCTCGTAGTGGACGCTAGTCCTGAGTGAAGTAAGTGTGAACGCAGACTGCACTAATGGACCAAAACATTAGATATGTCTCCAAATGTGACCGTAATCAGGTGGTGCATAGCTAGCAACACCCAATTCCATGATTTGGTCTGTAATTCATATGGCCCTGCCTACCTGATACCTCCAGTGTTTTAGTGAGATTTTGGAAAGGTAACTCGACTTGGTCTGTCAGATTTAGTCGAACAGACATTTGCGGCAAACAAAGAGATGCTGTCACATATTTACCTGGAAGCAAAGTGTGTAATTTAGGGTGGTCAATTCAAGATGTGTATATTAAGTATATCAGTAGTCTATATTGACAACATTTTATGAAATTTAGTCGATATTGGTGCGTTAACTACACTTTTGGTCCAGTTAAGTGTCTAGAGTCTGTTTATTTTCCTACTGTGGTTCGTTCAACTATGAACGCAGTTCAGGACCACAGGGGTTTGATATGCCTCGTAGTGGACGCTAGTCCTGAGTGAGGTAAGTGTGAAGGCAGACTGCACTAATGGACCAAAACATTAGATATGTCTCCAAATGTGACCGTAATCAGGTGGTGCATAGCTAGCAACACCCAATCGGGCAATGTGCGCTTCGCATACATCATTGAATTGAGGCATGACTATTTGTTTATGATACACTCAATTGATCTGCTGACTAACACAACAGTGACCATCAAAAATATTAAAATGTTTGGTCAAAACCAGACTAGTTTAGACTGCAAGTGCTGTTTCTCTATCTTAAGTGCTTATCCGAATCCAGATAATCCAGGATTTTCAGTTTCAAATTCCATATTGTGAGTTAAATTTTTTTGTGTGAAAGAATTTGACTGCCCTAAATAGAGCCTTATCTCAACCACTTAAATCACATTTGGGGTGAAGTAGAAAGTTGAGTTTGAGAAAAAAACAGTATTCCAATTTCATTGACCTTGTCAATTCATGGGCAAACACATTTTCAAGCCATCCCTGAAGAACTAAAAAGGGGAGAGCCCAACTCTATATTTTATTGCTATTTAGTTCCTGTACATAATATGATCCAACGTTTCAATACTTTTGTCGATATTCTGCTTATGAAGCATGCAGCACAAAATACACTGGATAGGCCTGATGGCCTGGAACCCTGGACACGTCAGATTTTTTTTCCCAAAGACTTAAAGTACAAGTTACCTCTATATTGAAGCTATTATCATTTACAACACCAGAAGACTGAAAAAGTTTGCGAGTAAATAGATATGATCTCAAGGAGATTCCCAAGCCATTTTGAGAGATAATGAGGAGGCCAGTCACGTGATCCGTGACGTAGAGGTGGGTACCATAGATCCCATTTTCAACAAAAAAAATGCAAATCAAGCAGACTTTGGGAGAGCCAACAATGATTACCTTGGGGAAATTATGATCCATAATCTTTTTTCTAGCATGAATTTATGGAGGAGGGTGAGCTACAAGTTTTAGGAGCTGTGTGCTAAACACACCCAGCCTTAGTGAAACACTATTTGCTGAACAAGAAATAAAAAATATGAACATAATAAAACGATCACTTACTCTACAATGTCTGCTCTCACTGGGATGCCGACTGATAGGATGTTTTTATTTCCCATTTTGATGAACAATAATCATAATCCACACAAGTTAAAAGGAAAAGTTGCTGCCTGCAGACACCATCTTCGGTTGTTGTCTTTCTCACCATCTATAAATTAAATTATAGATGAACAACTTGTCGATTTATGGCTAAATCCTCCTATTATCCAGGTGAAAGGCATGGTTTATGATCTAGAATTAACCACAACCAGCTGTATTGCGATGCAGGCTGGCTCAATGCAGCAGCATAAGCTAGTTAGCTCTTTGTGATCAGTGTGCCGCTAAAAATAGTTTGCTAATATTTGGTCATTAATCAAGTCACAATATGTAACTGGGGTTGACAGGTTTTAATTGGTTATTTAGAGGGCTTTGTTGGCTCAATAGGTTGTATTCTCCTGAAGTCACATCCGGCTCATTAACTATGTAAAAACGATGCATGATTTATCTGGTAGAGTCTTAAAAGTTGATATCAATTTCCTTGACCCAACCACACAGAAAGAAGCTGATGACCGTCATGCTTTTCCAAGTTTTCATTGTTTTTTCTGGATAATCCTTCATATCACTCGACAAATCTTATTTTGATAATGCATAGGGATAGATTCTATTGCACGATTAGCATTTTTTGCTTAAATGGTAAAATGTATTCCCCAAGCGTACTTAGATAGTTCACACTCTTTTTGGTGCACAGTAGCCATGGGGACGCCATGGCAAAGTTGGGAGAGTGGCCGGGCCAGCAATCTGAGGGTTACTGGTTCAATCCCCACCTTCTACCATGCTAGTCACGTACGTTGTGTCCTTGAGCAAGACACTTCACCCTTGCTCCTGATGGGTCCTAGTTAGCGCCTTGCATGGCAGCTCCCGCCATCAGTGTGTGAATGTGTGAATGTGGAAATAGTGTCAAAGCGCTTTGAGTTCCTTTTTAAAAAAAGGTAGAAAAGCGCTATACAAGTACAACCCATTTACCATGTTGGTTTGATGGCCCACCACTTAATTCACTTGTGCTCAAAAGTCACATGTCTGAATACAACCTATAGAGGAGCCCCCATTGACTCAATTGTTTGCTGACTTTTTTCAAATGTTTTTGTTTCTGATTTCGAATGCATAAGTGATTTTGTTTTACACAGGGATGGTGAATAATAGGCTACACATATATTCTACATTTTTGCATATTTCCAATAGGACTGATATGGTCAGAGTGCATACGAGTTTCCCTGTGACCTCATACAGCCCCAACTCCACGAAAATTGCCGAAGACATTAAGATTGGAATATTCTAAATGACGGTCTGAAATTGTGGCATTTTGTGATGTTTAGATGGTATTTTCACTTGCCTTGTGGATTGAAAATACAATCGGATATGGTGTAACATATACAATGAAACACAAATCAGCAAATTAAGTCAACTTTTTTTTTCACCCATTATACTGGTACGACATTCACTGACGTCATACAGAACAGATTTCCAACTCTTTCATAACGTCACCAACAGAAATCTGTCACTTATGTTTTCCTCTTGTCGGATGTGTTACGTTTCTAAATCTCCTGTTTAGATTAGATCACCTGTTTCTGAGGCAGAAAAAAATGTGCAAGGTAAGGGATCATTTTAAGGGGCAGATCAGAGAAGTTACATGTAAATAGAAGGTGTCGATGACCCGCATGACGAGCCTGCGCACTAGGAAGTTAATGGCATCTCAGATAATAACATAAAAATATACCCAAAAGCTCCACTCTTATATTATAGAGAGGGTGTTGCCTGTCAAAGCTCTTGGAAGCAGTGTAGACAAATTCCCACTAGGACACCTCAGGGGAGTAAGGGGAAAAAAACTCTCCTGCAACAAGAGATTGCACCTTAACGCAACAGGAGTTACTACCAATATCCAAAGACATCATTTAATTGGAACAATGCTGCAACTGTCAGGATACATTTTCCTATATTTTCTTTTTAGCCATTGCAGTCTTTAAATGTGAATTTGGTGTTCCATACTCCCAGATTTCAACTTTTGAGAAGCCAAGCAGCGGCAGAGTGTTCACTGACAAGCTGACTGCACTGCATCACGTCAGCCACGGCAGAGCAAAGACACGCCTGCCCCCACCATCACCAGTGACGTAGTGGTGTGAGGTTAAATCAATTCACATGGGAGGAAGGCACAGTGACAGGTGGGGAGATTAGGCTGCATAGTAACAGTAAGATTTAAACAAATGCACATACTTTGTCATTCTGGAGAAGCATCAGCAGTTTGGTCTTTCATCAGATCCTTTGAGCTGATGAAGGTGACATCATTGTCACGCTGACCTAATTTGCATTCAAGAAGATGACCTCTTCCCTTCTGAGTTGTATTTATTAACATCTAAAAGAGCGTTTTCCTCCCCTGGCAGGAAGTTTAAATATATTTTATTGAACCACAACCATCCAAGAACTGTATCTGGACATAAGGTTGTACACGGTGGAGTTCAACTTGCTGCAACGTTATCATTTTGGTTGAAGGGGACCTGTGATTAATTTAATCTACATCTACTTTCTTGTAGTCTATACAATTCATATTTGAGGTGCTTTGTTGTAAATTGTGAATAAATTTTGTTCCACCGTCATATTTATATACAACCTGTTTTCTGTCTGCTATAGGTTTGTTTGTGGAGGCATTGTCTTTAGAATGCAAATAAACCCCTCCACGAAGTAGCTGAGTTTATCTTTTCAAAGTGTACACGATTAAATATATATCTTGAAGATTAACATCACTGCTTTTTGTCTAGACACGGTCGAAAATAAACATCATAAACAACATATAGATTTACCGGGCACAGCATTAGGTGTGGGTTTGGGTACCTTTCAAATTTGAATCGATACGGTACTAATTTTCCACATCTGGTAATTGATATCTGTACTCAATGGTACCATTTCTGGTACTTCTGTGTGTGTTCATGTTTTAATAAATTTTTTATTTTTTATTTATAAAATCTATTTTTTTTAAATAACATTTAACTGTGAGGTGATGCTACTGTGCTGTCCAGTTCCCAGATGTTTTATTTTCAAGTATTATATACTAGACCTTGCCTGCAGTTGAACTTCCAAGACGCGAGGGAGCAGTAGTGTACGGACTACAGTAGTTAACTAGCCAACATACCATACAACATACTAGTCCACAATAAACTGAATCTAGTCGTTCGTTGTGCATTAAAACATGTTTATACTGTAATTATTGTACTTACTCCACATCAGCTGTTTGATCTTAACGTGCATGTTAATTGTAGTTTTCATTATCAAATTTGGAGGTGTTGTAATCGTCATGTAAAGTCGATAATGCTAATCTGTAGCATGTCTATGGCAAATCGAATGTAAATTAGCATCCAGCTCACACATTTTAAAAAGTGGAGCTTTCCTGTACACTCAATTGTGTTTTCTATCAGGCATACATGCTTTGTTGACATGGAATATTGCAACATTACCGAAAGGCATTTGGGCTAAATATGCCCGAGTGTTTTTAGAGTAATTCTTTGCCGGCCAAGTGTTTACGTCTGTGACAGGACTTCATGTGCAACAAAGGTATGGAAGTTTGGCACTGTTTAATTATACGTAAATTGACGGAATTCGGTCGGTGCCGACAAAAGTCCAACATTTTGTACCCAACCCTAATTAAGTTTATCAGCATTTACCTCACTGCTTGTGGCATGTTGGGGCTATTGTGCACATCACGTGGCATGCTAGGATTAGGTGAAAATAATGTTATCTTACCTTCTCTTGTGTTTCCTAAATCCTTTTTCGTCTGAGTTTATCGGCTAATCCATCTTTGTACAGGCCAATATTGACACTATAGTCAAGTGTAAAATGAAGTGGACAAACAGACACAGAAGTATTCATCAGGCGGGAGGTGGTGAGAGAAGGTTTGACGCTGGAAGCCTGAGCCTGCAGTCTTGGCTCAGCAGAGGGAGAGGAGGACCAGCAACAGCATATACAAGGATGCCCACATAAGTATGTTAGTCAGTCTGGTATGTCACAAATTGCCCACTGGTAAATAAAAGACGGGGAAACAGCGTTGGGAGATATCCAGAACTGCGTGTAAGCACATGTGTAAATGGATTCACCTTATGATTTGATGCTTTGGCATTATTTAAGGTTTTTTAGTTTAAGAGTATCCAGCATTGTAACATTTATAAGTCAGATTAAGAGGAAAATTATTTTAGGTCCCCAGTAAGTACAAGAGCTATATGGGGACACATTGTTTAACCATTGATTATTCATTCTGTGGTCACAATAGTTTCATGTTTAAAAAGAAAACAAGGAATGTGAAAGCAAAATGTAAAATATCTCTATCCTCCCAAGAGCCAGTTCACTTCTGTTCTGCTGCAACATTTAATATTATTATTAAGACACAAAACAATTGTAGGTCAAGCTCAATGACCAACAAGTCCAACTAAATAACAGATTAACAAAAAGAGTAAAAATGTTTACACAGGAAACAACTTATAATTACCGTAAGACTTTTCGGAGGAATGTTTCAATTGTGAATTAAATGGCAAAAAGAAAAAATAAGTTCCTTAATCTACTTTTTCATTTGTATTTTTACTAAAACGGTATGTGTTCTTCCTATTCACAAAAGTTAAATTGGTGGAAATGCTTTCCACTAACTACCTGACAAACTAACATGGCGATACTCAGTAGCCTAGTGTTAGAGTGTCCGTCCTGAGATCGGTAGGTTGTGAGTTCAAACCCCGGCCACGTCATACCAAAGACTATAAAAAAAAATGGGACCCATTGCCTCCCTGCTTGGCACTCAGCATCAATGATTTGGAATTGGGGGTTAAATCACCATAAATGATTCCCTGGCGCGGCACCGCTGCTGCCCACTGCTCCCCTCATTTCTCAGGGGGTGATTAAGGGGATGGGTCAAATGCAGAGGACAAATTTCACCACACCTAGTGTGTGTGTGTGTGTGTGTGTGTGTGTGTGTGTGTGTGTGTGTGTGTGTGTGTGTGTGACAATCATTGGTACTTTAAGTTTAACAAATATACCTATAGGTTGTAATCACCTGACGTTACGTCCGGCTCATTAAATATGCAAGGCTCTAAATGATGGGCCAGCAAGCGTTCGGGCTACCATTTTACCTTTCTCCAGGAAAAACGCCACAAGCTTTAATCAATCAAAGTTTATTTATATAGCCCTTAATTACAAATGCCTCAAATTTCTCCACAAGCCACGACGACATCCTCTGCTCTGATCAAACATCCGGGCAAGAAGAAAACTCAACCCAATGGGAACTATAAGAATCCTTGGAAGGGAGCGCAGATGTGGGGAGCCCCCACACCCGCTGGGTGACCGGTGCAAAGAAGGGTCCAGTCCATATGAGGTCAGCAGGGAATCCTCTTGCATGTAGACAGGTCAGAACGCTGAGACGGCACCAATCGATGCACAAAGGAGAGGTCCACCCTGGGTCCTGACTTGGAACAGCTAGCACTTCCTCCATGGAAACTCATCCATAGGCAACTGATGACATATTATCTGCCGTTTTGTTTCACAATTATATGCAAAACCAACATTTCTTACCTTCTGGTACCTGCTGATGTGTATCTGAGATCTGCATAAGTCCTGAAAGTCTGCACAATTTTGAAAATATGCACTGTAGTCCGATAAGCTTCTTCTTTTTCACTATCTTCTTGGTATGGGGCATTCACCCTCTGCTGGTGCCATTTCTAATATAAGGTAGCGTAAAGTTCTAACTTATATCTCACTATGGAAGCACTAACAACTACCAGTGTAGTGGGTTTACATATTTCACCCAAGGAACTTTAGTTATTTGAGAGTTTCACGGGACACATTTCCGGCGTTGTTGCACTCGTGAGCCACGGATGAGAAGATGCTGCTCCGTTGTTGATTGAAGTAAAGTCTGAATGTCATTAAAACAGTTAGCGCCATCTTTCGACTCTTCTTCAACTCCCTTCCTTGCATGCTACACTGCTAAAGCAAAAAAGACGGGGAGAAAACGCTGTCAAAGGGGAGCCACGTAAATAAGACCGCCCGTAAAACGGTGCATCCTGAAGCGACAGTCAGAAAGCGACTTGAAGATGGTCTGTAAAACATAATCTATGCAATATTTTGAACAAGGAACCATCATTGCATGTTTCAGTATGTACACCACAAGGAAATGTTTTAAATTGAGAAAAAAATCATTATATGAGGCCTTTAATGCACGTTATAATCCGGTCTGCCTTTTGTATTACAAAACCTGAATAGAACCCGCTCATTGGCAGTGCGCTTAATAATCTGGTGCACCCTATGGTCCAGAAAATGTGGTACTCAAAAATAATGTGTACCCCCACATAAAACAAGTTTATTGATTATGTCAGTAACAAAAGTTTTTTTATCCACAAACAAACAAAAAGAACACCAATGATCTGTTTGCAGAGTTGTTGGGTTTTTTTTTTTAAAACATGTTATGTCAGAAGAGTGGAATCTTTGCCGATACATAAAAAAATGTCTGATTAAAAATATTTTTATATAAAAATGCCTTTTCTGATTAAATTAGTGGGTGTGTTTATTCTCCCTGTCGGGACCAATCCCGTCACATAGACGTTCTGAGTGGCTGCAAGTATGCATTCAGGGAAGGATGACTCGTGCGCTGTAGCAGATAGTGAAAGTAAAGTCACTGCTCCTTTTTAAATGTTGTTTCAACTTCTCTGCAAGTTTTAGTCAAATTTCTTTATTTTATTCTTCCGTGCTGCACTTCCAGCTGTGTAAGGGGAAGGGCACAAAGCTGATTGAACATTAATTAAATTGGGGCGAGCCTCACCTTTGCGTCGGTGGAACGGGAGGTCGCGCACACACACTGACACAAATTGTACACACGCAAGCGTACACAAACACACCCGCACATATTGACAGACACACACAGGATCCCGGTCATTAAAGGTGGATTGTTCCGTGCAGGCTAATACCAAGTATCGTTGCTTTTCTACTGTTTACTACTGCAGTAACTTCTAACAGACATATCCGCCTTGTTTGATTGAGTAAATATGCTACCAGCTAATGACCGTGATCGAACTCAAATTAATTGCGATCAACGATTACGATCATATAATCGCCCACCAATCACCCAGCCCGAGCAAACAAGATGCAGGATTAACCGGGAAATTCTTGATGCCAATTTCCTTGACCCAGCCACACCCAAAGAAGTTGTAGACCTCCATGCATTTCCAAGCCTTCATTTGTTTTGTGTAGGACAGGGGTAGGGATCCTATGGCTCTCGAGCCAGATGCGGCTCTTTTGATGACTGAGTCTGGCTCTCAGATAAATCTTAGCTGACATTGCTTAACATTAACACGATAAGTAATTAATAATTCCGCCGGTAATCACAGTGTTAAAAATAACGTTCAAATTATAAAAGAATTCTCATGCATTTTTGTCCAACCATCCATTTTCTATCGCACCTGTTCAAGAAGTCGCTTTAATTGTAAGAAGTATCATATTTATTATTGGTTAGCTTTAGAATAACAATGTTATTATCTTGGGGACTGCGTGGCGAAGTTGGTAGAGTGGCTGTGCCAGCAATCTGAGGGTTACTGGTTCAATCCCCACCTTCTACCATCTTAGTCACATCCGTTGTGTCCTTGAGCAAGACATTTCACCCTTGCTCATGATGGGCCCTGGTTAGCGCCTTGCATGGCAGCTCCCACCATCAGTGTGTGAATGTGTGTGTGAATGGGTGAATGTGGAAATAGTGTCAAAGCGCTTTGGGCTCCTTAAAAAGGGGTAGAAAAGCGCTTAACAAGTACAACCATTTACCATTTTTTTTTACCATTTTTAAAAAGAATAAGAAACTTATTATACTGTAAAAAGGTTGGTCTTAAAAATGCACGCATTTGGTTGTATTCAGTGTTAAAAAAAGATTATATGGCTCTCACAGAAATACATTTTGAAATATTTGGCTTTCATGGCTCTCTCAGCCAAAAAGGTTCCCGACCCCTGGTGTAGGATCACGTCTGGAGCACCAGATAATTGGAGATGTCTGGGAACTTGACCCACTGATAATCATTGAAATCACACAACAAATCTTTTTGACAATGCATATGGATTTAAGCAATTGCACACATTTATTTTCTGCTCGTCTGCTTTTAGCAGTAATATTTAGACCCCTTGTGATTTTGGATAGTTCACACCCTGTTTGCCGCATGGTTTGGTGGCCCACAACTTTGTTCACTGGAAGTAAACAGGGTACAATAAATCATGTCACTGAATACAACTATTTCCCTTGTTCATTATCAGAAGGTCAATAGTGCCAATGCTGCCCATTTTTGATTGGGACCACTATCTAGAAGGGAGTGTACTGTTGCATTTAACAGATTTCGGCTTCGGATTATCTTTGTTGGATTAGCTGTTGTTCAATAAACATCGAAAATTGTACCTCCGTGAAACTGCAGTTACGTGTTTGCTGCAAGTGCTATTTTTAAGATGGTGCTCAATGAAAAATATGCAGGGATTAGGGCGTTGCAGTTCAAAAATAATAGCAAACGTCAGCCGAGCCTGTCTAGTAAACAGGGTTTTTGAAATGTAAATAATTATAATTACTGGTTACTTTCTGGGCAGCATGGTGGGAGAGGGGTTAGTGCGTCTACCTCACAATACGAAGGTTCTGAGTAGTCCTGGGTTCAATCCCGGGCTCGGGATCTTTCTGTGTGGAGTTTCCCACTTCCAAAGACATGCACCTGGGGATAGGTTGATTGGCAACACTAAACTGACTCTACTGTTGGAATGTGAGTGTGAATGTTGTCTGTCTATGTGTGTTGGCCCTGCGATGAGGTGGCGACTTGTCCAGGGTGTACGCCGCATTCCTCTCGATTGTAGCTGAGATAGGCACCAGCGTCCCCCGCTAACGCAAAGGGAATAAGCGGTAGAAAAATGGATGGATGGATCGTTACTTTCCCAAACGTAATTCTTAACAAATGTCTTTAGTTACCAGGCAAAGTAATTTTACTTAAAAAAACAACAACAACATAATAACATATTGTCTGTGTGTAGCTAGGTGATGTATTATTAGATCTGAGTGAAATATTTGCAAACTGTAGCTTCTGTTACTCTGTTTTGTTGTTAAGTGGTCGCTTCAATTTGGTTTACCTTTCTTACCAGAGAAAGTTTCCCGGTCCTACCAAAAAAAAGTTAATAACACTGTTTTTCCAAACATTGCTGTCATTTATTATTTTATCAGACAAGAGGCCTGTGAAAATTATAACTGAGTTTGATTAAAAGGGAACATTATCACCAGACGTATGTAAGCGTCAATATATACTTTGATGGTGCAGAAAAAAGACCATATATTTTTTTAACCGATTTCTGAACTCTAAATGGGTGAATTTTGGCGAATTAAACGCCTTTCTGTTTATTGCTATGTGGCGATGACGTCAGAACGTGACGTCACCGAGGTAATATAGCCGCCATTTTCATTTTCAACACATTGCAAACACCGGGTCTCAGCTCTGTTATTTTCCGTTTTTTCGACTATTTTTTTGAACCTTGGAGACATCATGCCTCGTCGGTGTGTTGTCGGAGGGTGTAACAACACTAACAGGGAGGGATTCAAGTTTCACCACTGGCCCAAAGATGCGAAAGTGTCTGCCGCCAGACCCCCATTGAATGTGCTGGAGTGTCTCCACATTTTACCGGCGATGACATACATGGCACAGAGATGTATGGATAACCTGCAGATGCATTTGCAACGATAAAGTCAACGAAATCACAAAGGTGAGTTTTGTTGATGTTGTTGACTTATGTGCTAATCAGACATATTTGGTTGCGGCGTGACTGCCAGCTAATCGATGCTAACATGCTATTTACCGGCGGTGCTAAAGCAGACATGGCACAGAGATGTATGAATAACCTGCAGATGCATTTGTAACGATAAAGTCAACGAAATCACAAAGGTGAGTTTTGTTGATGTTGACTGCCAGCTAATCGATGCAAACATGCTAGGCTAATCAATGCTAACATGCTTTTTACCGGCGATGCTAAAGCAGATATGGCACAGAGATGTATGGATAACCTGCAGATGCATTTGCAACTATATTACGTTTCCTTCCACCCACATTTAATGCGAAAAAAACACTTACCAATCGAAAGATTTAAGTTGCTCCAGTGTCACAAGATGCGAAAGTCCTGATCGTTTGGTCCGCACATTTTACCGGCGATGCTAACGCAACTATTCGGCCATGCTATGGCTATTAATAGCGTCAATAGCTATTCGCTCAATAGCTTCAGTTTCTTCTTCAATACTTTCATACTCCGACCATCCGTTTCAATACATGCGTAATCTGTTGAATCGCTTAAGCCGCTGAAATCCGAGTCTGAATCCGAGCTAATGTCGCTATATCTTGCTGTGGTATTCACCATTGTTTTTGTTTGTATTGGCAGCACTGTGTGACGTCACAGGAAAATGAACAGTGTCTTGGCAGAGAGCGAAAAAAAGGCACTTTAAAGCTTTTTTTTAGGGATATTCCGGGACCGGTAAAATTTTGAAAAAAACTTCAATAAATACAACAGGCCCCAGGGAACTGATTTTAATAGTTTTTAACCCTTTTGAAATTGTGATAATGTTCCCTTTTAAAATATTACTGCTATGTTGACATTAACTGCTCACAATGAATACCAAACACATGTTAGTCTGGGGGGGAATTCTATTGATGTGATTTGTTTCGAGACAGGTCTTGTAATGTTGCATATTCTATCTACTTGAAGCGCCATAAAGCTGATAAAGCAAAACATTTGATTATTAACTGAATGTGCTATTTTGTAACATGACAGTTTTATATCATCATATATGTAGGTCATAGTCTCCTACATTTAATATAGAGTAAATTATGTCACTCATTCTAGTCTTTCACAATTTGTCAAATGAACGCTGAGGTCCATGTGGTAATGCAAATCACCTATCTCTCTGTCTCTGTGCTGATAATTAAAATTTTAAACTGAACATTATCACAATGAGCATTGTTAGCCTAAGCACAATGCATGAACTGCTATATGCAGCACCTGACTTTTCACCATCACAGGGGTGAGTTTCAGCTTTGTTCAGCACCCCAAGTACCTATCCCAGGGTACCCATTGTCTTTTAAGCCTTCTGCTTTTATTTTTGTTGTTAATGCAAAAAATGGGTTCACATTTTAATACAAACAATTCTCCCAACTCAACATAAAATAACAGAGTTGTTGTGATTCATTTAGAAGATTAGTTCAAGTGAAAGTAAGCCCCGCTCTGTTGCTGTGCAGAACATAGCACGGCACTTGAGAGCTCAGTGCAGCACTTAGCTTTGCCCTAGAGGAGCCACGTGATAAGGTTTGAATTAATTCTGCGGCGGTCCACAACGCTACCTCAGACACTCCTGCTGGAAGACGTCATATAAACGGTGGCACTGCTTCTCCTCACCCACACACTTATCAAGCTTCTAGCTGCAATAGCTAACTTGTAGAGCAAGGAGTCCTGAGGGGGAAAACCTACATAAGCTGCAGTTTGTACACGCCTCTTGTCTGCAAAAATATATTTAAAAATGTTTACCAAAGCTAAGTGATCATCGGGGTCATTGTTTGTGTGACGTTGGAGCTTCAGGTTTTATGTAATGTACTGTCTGGCCTCAAGAGTATGTGCTGCAGCAGTGTCCACTTTTGTGAAAACTTTGTGCACTCGGCAGATTGTGCCAATGCAATCTTTTCCTCAGTCCATAGCACAAAACCTCGGTCTAATTCTGCATCTTGCTCAGTCTGTTATCTATCCCCTCCCCTTGCCCACCTCATTGCACCCGATCAGTCTTACTGTCTCTTCATTTCACATCATTAATGTGCTTCTGAAACACAAAAGGCTTTAACCTAATGTCTACTCTTGTTGAAAGTAGAGTGGTTATCTCTTGTCCTTCAAGCGTAAAGATACTGCAGTTACCATTAAGGCTAGTCTGCAAAGCCTGCATTCTCGCCTCTATCACAATTATAAAACGCCATGAAATTACATAAACATAGGATGACTTGCAGTATTCAAACACTTGCCATTTACGTAACAAGGCATCTAGACTATGTCAACACCTTAATACAGAGATGGGCGTCATGGCGTAGTGGGTAGAGCGGCCGTGCCAGAAACCTGAGGGTTGCAGGTTCGCTTCCCACCTATTGACATCAAAGTCGCTGCCGTTGTGTCCTTGAGCAAGACACTTCACCCTTTGCCCCCGATGCTGCTCACACTGGTGAATGAATGATTGGTGGTGGTCGGAGGGGCCGTAGGCTCAAACTGGCAGCCACGCTTCCGTCAGTCTACCCCAGGGCAGCTGTGGCTACAGATGTAGCTTACCACCACCAGGTGTGAATGAATGATGGGTTCCCACTTCTCTGTGAGCGCTTTGAGTATATAACAATAGAAAAGCGCGATATAAATCTAATCCATTATTATTATTATTATGTTCCGATTTTTTTTCTCTGAACCAGTAGTCCCCAAACTACAGCCTGCGGGCGTTTACAATACGGAGACGGGATGTCTCAAAGATTGAATTTGTCGACTATAAATTTAAACTACTCATAATATTTGCAATATTTTAAAAAAGAAGCTTAAGGCCCAATCCCAATACACCCCGCACACACTACCACTAGCCCTCACTCACTACCACTAGCCCTCACCCACTACTCGAAATTACTGTACAACACTATAGTCACACCTTGACACAACAAACCCGACAGTAATGGCGTTAACGGCTGAGATCTTCTTTTTTTTAGCAGTTCGTCAGTTTTTTAAAATTTCCTATAAAAAAATATTTAGTGTCTGCTCTAAGCAGGTAATTATTTAGGATTTCAATATACAAAACGTATGCCCAATAGCTATTGTATCCCTTCTAAGAGGCAGCTTCATTTGCAGTGGACATTTGTGTTGTACATTACGGCAGAAATACATCAATAACAAATGTCGTCTGCAGAAGATGCTGGTTTGTCAATAGGACTATGACAACAATTCGGCCATTTTCCACCGCCTGCTGAGGTGGAGGAAAGAAAAAATGTTGTTACCTTTCTGTACTCTCTTTACTGAGTGGGATGTGCTGTGGTGACTCATCCCTACTATTCTTGCTGCTCTTGTAGCAGTTCTACTTGCAACTTCAGTACAGTTGTTTTCTGTAGTATATTACCATCTGACTTTGTACTGTAGAGATGGTCCTACTTATTTCCTTGTACTCTATTCTCCTCAATATAATAGGTCTGCACTGAAAATGATTACTGCAAAAGCTCACCGGTGCATTTGCTGTCACCTTCTGACTTCTTCCGAACAACGGCTTCACCAGTATAATGCACCAATCCAACAAAAGAGCCGCGCAATACGCAAAGAGACAGATCGCAAGTGACTGCCAGGCTAAGTATTCATACAAGTTTAATGAACATCCAGACAGTAGGGAGTTGGGGCTCCAACACAGAGCTGCCTCTGCACACAGAAGCTATAACTGGAGGACTAAGGTTAGACACACGGAAGAGCCAGTGGGCGACCGGTTGCTTCACTCTGACTCAGCAAAAAGTTTACAATTTACTTTTATAATGAAATAAATGCAATGGAAGGACTGGAACAATTATTTTTAGAATAAAGAAAATCATTTTAAAGGCGTTGAGAGTTGAGCTATTTTGAACAATGAGTTCTACAATGGTTTAGTAACATTAAAATGAGTTAAATTATACATGATCTATCCAGATAATGCAAAATAGTGGAAAATAAACCTTTTTTTTTTCTAATGTTTTGTTTATTTGTGATATGGAACCATTTCAGGCAGTGAATAAACTCCACTCTTGGCATCTGAAAATTATAGACGAGAAGAAGAGGCTCATGATGCCAGTTTATTTCTCAGGCTATTTTATTGTTTGAGACAACTTGATCTTCCAAAGACTTGAACGTGAAATTTTAGAAATGTTTTTCAGAGTGGGTTACAACGGCATTGTGTGGACATTTTTTTAAATGTTCACAGGATTTCTGACATTATCATGTCATTCCGTACTTTAACACTGACTATCAATTTGTGTAGCCTTAGTTTTTCCCGGCTTACTAATATGGATGTGAATTAAGTAGAATTATTCGTGTTGTGTGGGCTCACAGCACATCAGTGGCCCAGCTCCAGCTTGACTCAGCCTCTTTCCTGCAACCTCCATCGCTACAGGCATTTGAATGTGAAGATGTTCAGCTCAGAGCCTCAGTCTCCACTGTTTTGTCTGAACAATGCAGTTCATTTTTAATTGGTAATAAGAACACTGATACAGAACCTCACTATGTTGTTTTGCTCACTCTTTACCCACACACACATTAACTAACAAACAAATAAATAGACCAATTAGTTATTATGTGGGCTGACCTGGTTGAGTCCAGAAGAAAACCTCTTGATGACTGTTTGCTTCCCAATAGGTTGTATTTGGTCACATGATTGTAGCTGCGATAGGCACCACCGCCCCCCGCCACCCCAAAGGGAATAAGCGGTAGAAATGGATGGATGGATGGACTTTTGAATGGAAGTAAACGAAAAGTCTTGTGTGAGGAGAATAATTGAATCCAAAACTTTCTAATGTCTTCAAGTTCATTGATAATGCTGAGAGGTTTATGTACGCTTTGATATTTGCCTTTAATATACCTGCTTTGTTCTCTTTCATCTCATTCATTCGTATTTAGTTTGGGAGTCCAAATTAAGCCGTTATTCTACATTTCCTTCGCTACCTTCTTTAGTGAAGCTCTTTCTTTTTTCTACAATCAACAAACTTTTAAATGCTATGTTATTTTACTTTTTGAAGCAAATAAACAGTCTTTTCATTAACTTAATCATCTCATTGCTACGTTTTTATTGAATGGTATCTGCTTCCGTATGCCGCGCTTTGAGACTGGTGCATGCGCGATACGAAGGGCCCCTCTGGTTTTCGTTCGCATAATCCAGGTGTATTAGTCCAATTTTATGAAAACGGAACATGATCTGATTAGGTGTTTCCGTGGGTTGTAGGATGCTTATTTAAAGCCGAACTATTTGAGAAATCAGGCTTATTTAGTGCATGGACACAAATTGACTGCCTGAGTTCATGTTGTGGTGCGAAGCCCTGCATGCGGACTCACAGGCACTTGTGACTGAACTATACCGTATTTCTTACAACTGTGAGAATAATAAACACATTTACTAATTTAATCAGAAAAAGGCATTTTTTAATCGAAATAATTTCTAATTAGACTTTTTGTTTGTGTCTGCAAATATTCAACTCCTCTGGTATAAAATGTACTAAATTTACTCTGCAGGCACTTTTTTCTTCCAATTTTTGAGTTAGTAGATAAAAAAAAAACATTTTCCTCCTGAAATAATCATTTAAGTTTTTTTTATGAGTTTATACATATTTTACAGTACCTCAAATTCAAACTACACCTTAATTTACGTATATTAAATATAAACTACTGTAGGTGGGATTTAAAAAAGCACTGGTGAGGAGCACTGACATATACAAGTAATCAAATAATACAAATAATAATTTACCATTTGAAAGTGTTAAGTGAAGGTTAACTTGAAAATACATGTTGTTGTTTGTTGTTATTGTTGTGTTTGCTGTTGTTTTTTTCTCTCTGTCTAATCTCCCTCTTATCCCCACAATTTCCCCCTCTGTCTTCCTTTTTTTCTCTTTCTATCCCCTCCTGCTCCGGCCCGGCTGTACCAAATTATAATATAAATACATTTAATAAAGTCAAATTCAAATAAGGCAACAAGAGATGTATGTATCCTACACTTCTCTTTTGTAAAGTAAATCTGAACATCTGATATGGCCATTTACATCAACTATATGATTTACCTGAGAAGCTGGACAGGACAAAAAAAAATAAATAAATAAAGTCTGATAGTATTCAGTACACCACCGACACTTTTACTGCAGAATGTTTGTGATAACAAGCAAACAAACAAAATAACTTTGAGACTAAGAAAAGTTGTTCTCTTCACCCCCACAAAACGTATCAAAAGAGAAGCAAAACCAAGGTACGGATTTCTGTAAGGTTGCACCTCGTCAGCTGTTAAGGCTGTCAGCATATATTACCTCGGTCAAACATGGCATAAATGTCTGTTAGATACTGCAGTAGTAAACAGTAGGGATGCAACAGTACTCGCTATAATCTTCTTGCAAAACAATAATATTCATTGAGATTGGATGATATGAAGAAAAAAATTGTGATCTTTTTTTTTTTTTTTTGCCATATCGTCCAGCCCTACTCCTAGTCCAAATTTTCCATAGGTCATAAAACATAGTACTTCTATCGACCAATATAGAAAACTTCATCATATTAGTAATAAAAACTCTTTTAAACCGTTCAATGATTTAGTTGATCATTATAATGTACCCAGAAATATTTTTTTAAATTGTATCTCTTTAAAACACGCTGTAAATAAATGCATATCCTCTGAAAGTAAGTTAAGTGAACTGGAAGATCCACTTTTTAATCAAGATGCATTTAAGAAATTCATTAAACTATTTTATGGAATGATAAATGAACACCACACTAGAAATGCAAATGATGCATGTGTTCGGAAATGGATGATGGACTTAAACATTTTAGATGAAAGAGACATATCATGGAATGATATTTGGAAAAAGGCCAAAAAGCCTTTTAGAAACATTAAAGATAAGCTGACTCAATTTATGATATTGAATAGATTGTATTTTACATCTTCTCAGCTGTTTAAAATTGGTGTAGTAGATAGCAAGTTAAGTACTAAGTGTCGGGCAGCTGAAGGAACTCTTCTTCATTTATTGTGGGAATGTCAGAGAATAAAAGAGTTATGGTTGAAAACAACAAAAGAAGCAATCACATTCCTTGATATAAACATCCCAATGACACTACAAACTTGTATTCTTGGAGATCTCCATCAATTTAATAACGTGTCATCAAAGAGTAAAAATGCATTTCTTTCAATATACATAATAACAAAAAGGGTAATATTAAAAAAATGGATAGATGTTGATAGTCCAACTCATACTGACTGGTATACAGAAACTATGGAGATGATATCAGTAGAAAAAACTGCATTAATTTGGATAATAATGAGTCCTATACTGGAATATGGGATCTGTTATTTAAATTAGTTTTAAGTATTAAATGAACCAAAATACGACTTATTATATCTTTGTGTAAAATATTGGACACAGTGTGTTGTTAAGCTTATGAGATGCGATGCAAGTGTAAGCCACTGTGACACTATTGTTCTTTTTTTTTTTGTATTAACGTTTATAATAATAACATCAATGAGAGATTTTTAACCACTGCTGTTTGAAATTGTTACTAATATTGATAATATTAATTTTTGTTTCACTACTTTTAGATTGTACCGTGTCATGTTTGTGTGTCCTCAGTTGCTCTGTTTATTGCTATTCTGAATGTTGCTGGGTCGGGTTTGGTTTTGGAAATGGTTTGAATTGTTATGGTGTTGTTGTGTATTGTTTTGTTGGATTGATTAATAAATTCATTTAAAAAAATAAAAAACAAAAAACATATCGTGACAGTTTTCAGCCATATTGCCCAGCACTACGTTATCGGACATGTATGTTAATTTGAAGCTGACTAATGCATCTTTACTTTCTTTGGACCACATTTTTGTCTCCATGCTAATTGTGCAAATGAGTGGACACAGTGGACCATAGTGATACAAAACGTGAAGTTGTACCTTCTTATTTTTGATGCCATGGTGGTCCAGCAATTGCACTTCCCCAGAATGTTTCTTGCCACAAGTGTCATTCTTCAACTCGCCTTGGTGTCCTTGGCTTTCTGTAAATTGGACTTGTTTTATTTTGCGTTGTGACTTTTCTCCAACCTTCTCTGTCAGTAGGGAGTCACATTGTGGGGAAAAAAGATGACCAGCACCCCATCACTCTGAATTTTGGCAGGACATTTTTTTAAGCTTTCAAGGCAAGCATTGTGTCTGCTATTTTATATGGTGTCACCCTAGCTTGTCTTGCCCTCTATAAGTCGAGCCGCCATTGTAGCCATACTCTATGTATGTAGCAGCTTCTCGACTACAGCTCTATGTGCTCAGTTGCTATAGCGACATTGTGGTAATGAGTTTGAGGAAGAACTTTGATGCGATTTGTCGCAGAAGTCATATCATGAAGTGTGATTACTAATTATTCTCGTTTCTGCACAGGAAGACACCCAAATATTGTTATAAAGAGCAGTGTTTCCCACAGGTCAGGCATCTATTTGTGGTGGTGTGGTCGGGCGGTGGTGGGGGGGGTGGCGGCGGCGATGACCAAGAAGAACGTGGAGTTGGAATATAATTACAACACTTTATGTACATATTTATATAATATTTACATATGTATGTAATGTGTAACTACAAGCTCCATTCACAGACAGTCCCATTGCTTTTATGAGCGATCAAGCGAGTCAAAAGCCGAAAAAAAAAAGAAATGTTTTTTTTAATTTTTATTTTTCATTTTTTTTATTTGTGTCGGCCGTAATTCTTTCGTGGCGGGCCACCACAAATAAATGAATGCGTGGGAAACCCTGAAGAGGTTTAGATTTTAATGGAACATTCTTGTCTTATGTGCAGCTTTTTTGAGAGAAGCACTGATGACAAGTCCTTTTTGATTTGTTTTTCAGGAAAATGTGATTGAGGCATCAACCTGGGCAAATTAAGGCCCGGGGGCCGCATGGGTCCTGTTAAGTTTTTCAATCTGGCCCGCCGGACATTCCCAAATAATTTTTTTAGATATATTTTGGAAACTGTATCTGCCATTATGATGTGCAGTGATGTTTTCAAATGACCGTAAGTCTTGAACTATACAATGCATTTCAATGGTTGGAATCTGTGCTTTTGCATTATATACAAGTTACTATGGTAATCTACGTCACAGCAGCTCAGATGAGGCACCAATCAGTGTGGGTGTGGGGCGTTTCCACAAAGTGTTTCCAGAGCAAACGAGGAAGGAGATTTTTACAATAAAGTACTAAAGCTTAGAGATATATCAGATTGTAGGTGGGGTTTTTGTTTTACCCTTTGCATTCATATTTCGCTGTGTTTGTTGTATTTTTGTTGCGTTTCGCTTTATTGTAAAACATGTCGACCGAGAGGGGGTGTGACGTTCATATGTTGTCAATTTTCAGTGTTTTATCATTGATAGTTAATATTGTAAATCCCACATTCTTTATTTTCACGTACATTTTGGGTGTCTCATTAAAAAATCAGTAAAATTCCATTCCGTTTTTTAGGGTGGTCTTTCATAATGTTTTTAGCATTCAATCAGACATTATTGTGAGGTTTTGTATTAGTGTTCCTAAAAATAGGTATACCGGACCCCAGACCCATTTTTTTCTCAAAATTTGGCCACGGAGTCAAAATAATTGCCCAGACATGGCGTAGAGGGAGATATTAGTTGATGTTTTCAAGTCAGACTGTCTCAATCTTTGCCTTTAGGAAGGTGTTTAGCAACCAAACACATGTATGTGTTCTCTGCATTTAGACTATCTTTTTAAAATGTGTTTGCCTGTTGTTCTTTCTCAGTCTGCAACATTATCAATAATTATCCTACCAACTTGGTTTTCCCCCCTTTGTTAGGTGTGCTGATCAATCAGCCATTGATCAGTATTGGCCGATTTTTGTCAAAAAGTTTGTGACGACCTTTGCCGAGTAATGTATTTCATTGCTGATTACAAGAGTCAATCCTCTCTGGCTGACATTGTATTTATTTTTGGTTAGCAGTAATAGTGTATATGTCCATAAACAGTGTGGAGCTGATCCCCTAAGTTAATAATCCTCACCTCTGTTGTTGCAAATATACTGCATTCAATTAGTATCTTTTTTTTTGGAATGTTGCCTATCTTTGTTCATCATTATGACAGATGGATTAAAAACAAATGCATTCTAAATTCTAACTTGTAAATAAACGTTAATAAAAGTCTGCTTAGAGTGGAGCCAATGTGAGGTTCTCTATTTCGTCCACAAAATCCAATGAATAACCATTTAAAAAGCACTAACAATACTCCATTTATATTTTGTCATTTTAATTTTAACATGTATTAGTGATAGTGTTTTTATAAGCGCTAATGCAGACAAACTATTTATAGCGACGCTGTGATCACTTCAGGGGGTGCACATGTTAACATCGAGCGGTCTGCTGCTTTCTCGCTTCCTTGCTCTCTGTAAGTTTATCGTAGATTATAGATCATGCATCTCACCTGGACAGAAGAAGTCTGAGGAGGTATAAGTAGTACACTTTGACAGCCATTTAGGACTCGAACATGGCTTTGTGAGGACTGAGTCATTTTTCATCTAAATGGGTATATATGAACATCCGAGCAGTCAGCACCCCAATGACAGCAGACCTTGCACAGTAAGTGATCTGGAGTGAGTAACAATCAGTAATGAAGAAAAAAAAAAGCAAACGTGATGGTTTTTAAATTAATGTGCTGCGTATGCTTAAAATGATCAATACGCGTCAATATTAAATATTATAAATGTACCCGTTACTACATTGGATACATCTTTATATCATATATATAAACCCGTATTGGAAGTCTTTTTTGAAGTGTTTTATAGGTGGAATTGCTCGACTCCAAGAGCCTCCGTTGTAACCAAACAAACATCCATCACCATGCCTCCTATAATGATTGTGAAAAATAGGCAAAATTCCCTAAAAAAGTGCAGTTTCCCTTTATGTACATTATCAATTGATAACGAGGCTAAACATGTCACACACCAAGTGAGCAAGGCATGCTAATCACTAAGTTTGCTGTTAAACTAGCGTGAAACAACACAAGAAATAGGTGCTTAGTAAACTTTAAGAAGTTTGGATGGAAACACATTTCAAGTAGCGACGTAACTATATGAAAACTATATATCACGGGTATTGACAAAATGATCATAGATTATAGCGGTATAATCAAAATATGCTCTAAAAGTACTTCTACACACACTGGAATCGTTTGACTTAGTTGTTTTTTGTTGTTGTTTTTTTTAACTAAAACAGAAGAACTGTTTTAAAAATTGTTTTAGTATTTTATCTGTTTTAATAGCTAAACTTTTATTGTTTTAAATATTAATAATAATAATAATAATAATACATTTTACTTATAAGGCACCTTTGTGGGCACTCAAAGACACTGTACAAAATCAAAACAATAAAATCAAATTGGATAAAAACGACAACAACAACAAAGATAGATAAGATATGATGATCACAGTGAATAAGCAGTCAGGAATAGGTGTGTTTTGAGTCTTGATTAGAAGAGGGATATTGAGTCTTAAGTTACGAAGGTCTGGTGGTAGAGAGTTCCAAAGATGTGGGGCAGAGCGGCTGAAAGCTCGGGCAGCCATGGTGGACAGTTTGAATAAGGGGACAGTGAGATGGATGGATGAAGAAGATCTTAGGGAACGAGAGGGTGTGGCGACATGGAGCAGGTCAGAGAGATATGACGGAGAGAGGTTATGGATGGCTTTGAAAGTAAGGACAATTATTTTAAAGTGGATACGATGTTTGATTGGTAGCCAGTGGAGTTGCTGCAGAACAAGAATGATGTGCTAAATTGAAGGGGTTCCGGTGATTATCCAGGCTGCAGAGTTCTGGAGAAGCTGAAGTTTGTGAAGGGACATGTGAGGCAGACAAAACAGGAGAGAGCTGCAGTAGTCGAGGCAAGAGGTGACCAGGCTATGGGCGAGTATGGCAGCAGTATGTGGGGTGAGGGATGGGCGAAGTTGACTAATGTTTCGGAGATGAAAGTAAGCAGACCGGGTAACATTGTTTATGTGGTTTTCAAAGGAGAGATATTGATTTGTATTGTAGCACATTTGGATTTGTTTGAATAAAAAGTGCCTAACAAATAAATATTATTATTGCTGCTAGACTTTTGACAAGAACAAGAAAGTTTGATCACATTACGCCTGTACTGCCTCACCTGCACTGGCTTCCTGTGCACTTAAGATGTGACTTTAAGGTTTTACTACTTACATATAAAATACTACACGGCCTAGTTCCATCCTATCTTGCCGATTGTATTGTACCATATGTCCCGGCAAGAAATCTGCATTCAAAAGACTCCGGCTTATTAGTGATTCCCAAAGCCCAAAAAAAGTCTGTGGGCTATAGAGCGTTTTCATTTCGGGCTCCAGTACTCTGGAATGCCCTCCCGGTAAAAGTTTGATATGCCACCTCAGTAGAAGCATTTAAGTCTCACCTTAAAACTCATTTGTATACTCTGGCCTTTAAATAGACTCCCTTTTTAGACCAGTTGGTCTGCCGTTTCTTTTCTTTTTCTCCTATGTCCCACTCTCCCTTGTGGAGGGGGTCCGGTCCGATCCGGTGGCCATGTACTGCTCGCCTGTGTATCGGCTGGGGACATCCTTGCGCTGCTGATCTGCCTCCGCTTGGGATGTTTTCCTGCTGGCTCCGCTGTGAACGGGACTCTCGCTGCTGTGTTGGATCCGCTTTGGACTGGACTCTTGCGACTGTGTTGGATCCATTATGGAATGAACTTTCACAGTATCATGTTAGACCCGCTCGACATCCATTGCTTTCCTCCTCTCCAAGGTTCTCATAGTGATCATTGTCACCGACGTCCCACTGGGTGTGAGTTTACCTTGCCCTAATGTGGGCCTACCGAGGATGTCGTAGTGGTTTGTGCAGCCCTTCGAGACACTAGTGATTTAGGGCTATATAAGTAAACATTGATTGATTGATTGATTTAATATTGCTAACATGTGTTGTGATGTCCTAATATGTTCAGCGGACCTTGAACGCACCGTGAAAACACCTCCTTCTCATATTTCTCCAAGTATAGAACCATCATTCAGTTCTAAGAGAGCACAGCTTATTGGTTTAATGCACAAAATTTAATAGCTTAGTTGCTCAGACAATAACCCTGTTACGCTGTTAAGATGGGGGGGCATGTAGCGTCCCTCGTCTGGAGGATAAATACACACGGTGTTTGTTTAGATGTTGTTTGGTAAGGAAATGTTAATGCATATTCTTTACTTGATCTGATAAATGTTGGAACAGTATGCTTCATCAGGAGGGTGAAGTTGCTCAATTTCAAGTGTTGGATTGAACTGTGCTGGATCATTGGGGGGCTTCACGGTGGCAGACGGGTTAGTGCGTCTGCCTCACAATACGAAGGTCCTGCAGTCCTGGGTTCAAATCCAGGCTCTTTCTGTGTGGAGTTTGCATGTTCTCCCCGTGAATGCGTGGGTTCCCTCCGGGTACTCCGGCTTCCTCCCACTTCCAAAGACATGCACCTGGGGATAGGTTGATTGGCAACACTAAATTGGCCCTAGTGTGTGAATGTGAGTGTGAATGTTGTCTGTCTATCTGTGTTGGCCCTGCGATGAGGTGGCGACTTGTCCAGGGTGTACCCCGCCTTCCGCCCGATTGTAGCTGAGATAGGGGCCAGCGCCCCCCGCGACCCCGAAAGGGAATATGCGGTAGAAAATGGATGGATGGATGGATCATTGGCTGTTAGTGAGGGCATAAGAAACGGGTCATTTTTCTACCAGTAGACAACATTTAAGATCTGAGTGTTTCACTGCTAAATAAATACTTTTATATTGGATATATATTATAAATATGTGTATAAAATAAGTGCTTAATTGGTATGGTGTTTATGTACTTGCATATTGGGTTTTCTGCTGCATTTATTTATTGTATTTTTGGGGTTAAACATATTTTATATGTATTTTGGTGCATTTATGTTGACAATTTATTTAAAATCTGTTTTAACTTAAAAGGGAAACAATAGTCAATTTTCTCGCACTTGTTTAATGGTTAAAAGTTCGATAGCCTATCTAATAATTGTAAATTATGGGATTAATAATTGATTGGTTTTGTACAGCATGTTGATCTTGTGCTGTTTTGTCCTTAAGGGTTTTTCAGCTAAAACTAAGACTGCTAAAAACTAAGACTGCTAAAAGCTCCTAAAGACTGCAAAAAGCTACCAAAGACTCTAAAAGCTCCTAAAAGCTAACTAAGGCTGCTAAAAGCTGCTAACAAAAGGCAAAAGAAGCTGTTTCATTGTTTGAGGAAATGGTTGCAAACTAAAGGAAAATAAAAGGGGAAAAAATGACGGTCTGGTCTTTTGAGTAAAATCCAGAAGCCATATTCAGCATTGGTACATCCTTTCAAGCAAGTGTGGGATAAGCACAGCAAAAAAAGCAGAACACTTGACGGTATCAGCCAAATAGTACCTAAACTGTTCAATAATCCAATCTACACAATTGGCCAGAAATGAAGCAAATAAATATGTAATGTCCATCCATATACTTTTCCAGGACAAGTAGAAAGCAACTATACTGCTTAAATGTAATTTTAGTAATGGTTAGCGTAGTGGGTCCTGTCTGTAGTGACTGAAGAAAGTCCTGGTAAGTAATTTAGGGACGAAAAGTGTGGATCCTGATAAATGCTTTTGTTTGTACCTTACCAAACTTCACTGAAATATCATATTTACGGATACAGAAATATCGCTATACTTCTTTCATGTGTATTGGTCTCTGTTAGCCGTCAACAGAAACATGTTCTAATGGGTGTGGGTACCAATATTAACAAAGGATTCAAAGCTATAATTCGGTAATGCAAATGCAAGTAAATATCCTTTATATCTTTTCTGCTTGTCCAGGTGGTGTCCTGTCATGCATTTCCTCAAGGTCAGCTTACTTTGGCGCTGACGCTGTCAGCGAGACAAGCCTGGAACTTCACCCTCTGTTGCCCTCGCTCAACCCACTCATCCTGCCCCTGGGAGCAGCTCTCCTCTTCCAAAAGTCTGACTTGTCCCAGTACAAGCCAATCCTTCTAGCTATTCATCTCACTCTGTGGCAGTGATCCTGCCATAGTCTCCGTTACTGAATACCTGGCCAAGAAAAAGTGAAGGCGGCCTTCATTATTCATCGTCATCATGTCTAGTCGGCGTAAGGCTTCCACTCCCTGTATGATCCGCCCACTGGAGACCATGGTTGAGCTGGACGATGAGGAGGAGGAGGTACCCTTTTCATATGTCTTGGACAAGGATATTCAACCTAATTGTTTTAGCAGCCACATTTCAGAAAGCTAAGGACAGGGGGGCTGAATTTTTTGACTTCTTTATTAGTCTTATTATTTATATTCTGAGAACCAGCGTCCTCTGCAGTAGACATTTGAATTTGGTCTATTTTATTATGAATTACGGAAATTTCTGCACTGAAGGTAGTCAAAGATCATCTCTGTGACAGCACTGTAGTGTGTTTAATATGTGAGTCTTTACTTTTTTTAACAGAACTTGCAGGCCACCAGTTGAACAGTCAAAATGATGAAAAAGACGGGACCTAAAATAGAACCTTGAGGAACACTACTAATATTACCTAATAAATTGGATCAAATGACTACTGACTGCATCTGAAGTAAACAAGCTACAGCAACACCTTAATTACATAAATCACCTTATCAAAAATAACTGACATACAGGAAATTACCTAAAGGTGGCACACCAAGGGAATGCTTCAGTTATATAAATCACAAGTTTGAACCCCAGGGTTTATGAAAGGTGGGAGTCTTTGGGCACCTCAGGATTCGATTACGATTCACGAGCTACGATTCGATAAAAGGCGATTATTGATGCATCTTTGATTAATGTATATTGATGCAGTTTTACATTTATTTTCATTCAACTAAATAAGCGTTTATCACTTGCAACTTTTAAAAACAGTGCATTTGTAGGGGAATGCTTCCGTTATATAAATCACAAGTTTGAACCCCAGGATTTATTAAAGGTGGGAGTCTTTGGGCACCTCACGATTCAATTACGATTTACGAGCTACGATTCGATTAAAAGTCGATTATTGACGCATCTTTGATTAATGTTTGTTGATGCAGTTTTACATTTCTTTTCATTTAACTAAATAAGCGTTTATCACTTGCAACTTTTAAAAACAGTGCATTTGTAAGAAACCGTTACATTTATTAAATTAATAGAAATATGTGCAAAACTTGAACATAAGTGTCCTATAATAAAGGAGCTGGTCGATCCCTCCCAAATTTTAGAACTGTCTGCGTTACTTTATTTACAATAAATACATTGATTATCCATTATTGACTTTTACTAATCGATTTTATAAATGTCCATGTTGGTGTTGCGATGCATCTAAAAATGTATTCATTCCCCCACCTCTAGTATTTATACTTGCCAGCAAGCTAAAAATGTCAATGCAAGGATCTGCCAATGTGTTTAAAGGGGTCAAAGTTCGTCTCTACAACATGATAACTCTAGTGTTTTTTAAGAATTTGTTTCAAAAATGTCTGCACCCAGAGTTTGAACCTGAACTCTGGAGCCGGTGTGGTGTCATTTCTGGGTAAGATCAGCTGAATAGTCCTGGTCCAGGATTTACGGTTGTCCTCCGCCACATTGCGCTTCGTAGTTTGCTGCTTTATTCTTTCGCGGGTTCCTTTTTTTTCAAGCATGCTCTATGTATTTTTGGCCTAAATTATGTATTTTTAGGCAGGAAAAGGGCACAATAGACTAAATATATCAATGCTACCGTAGTAATGGCCACTAAAGAGAGATCAACCGAATCAGAGTGCGCTTTTCAGTGTTGTGGGTAGTGATTGGCTCGGCATTACTATATTGAACTAAAGAGATAGAAAGTGTGTGAAGGTGACTAAGTGGATGTTATTTCATGTCTAGAGGGTTGTCATAATGCAGTGCTTCTCAATTATTATCAGTTGCACCCACCCTAGGGAGAACAAAATATTTCACTTAATTGTAAAACAGTACATTTTATGAAACCGTTTTTTTTATTATAATAAGTTACGATAGGATGGACTTTATGTATCCCACAATGGGAAATGATGTAGTTGCAGTGCAGATTCAAAAAGTTTCTGCAAGTGCAACATTTACTTATTTCTTTGTTTCTTTTACTGTCACAATTATAAGCAATCTAAGGTTAAACAAATATACTTAGAAGTCCTACATTAATTAATAGATTAAATATTTTTAGTTAATAGTATCATGCCATGTCATCTTCAATCTGAAAGCTGTTGTGTCCCTCTACCAGACAACAGAAAACCATGCTGATGAGGACGCTATGGAGACAGATCCATCTGATGACCTCGACCTAATGGGTAGGACTTCTGACTTTCCAACAGCTCCAGACATTGCAGTGACAGAGTCTACAGACTGTTCCAAGCCTTCGCGTAAGCAGCAGCGGGGCTACGAGTGCAAATACTGCACGTTCTCCACTCAGAACCTCAACACGTTCAAAGAACATGTGGACGCCAATCACCCCAACGTAATCCTTAACCCACTGTACCTTTGTGCTGTCTGCAACTTCAACACAAAAAAGTTTGACTCCCTGACCGAACACAACGAGAGGAATCACCCCGGCGAGAGCAACTTCAAGTTTAAGCGCGTCAAAATGAACAATCAGACAATTTTGGAGCAGACAATAGAGGGCTGCAAAAACAATGCAGTCATTTACAATAGCTCCAGTGTCAGCAAAACAGAAGGACAGAGCACTTTGCCCATCAGCAAAGCCACCACAGTCAAGATGGGAAAACAAAAAGTTGTGTCTTCAGATAATAAACGGATGGATCCTCAGTTGTGTAAACTGAACCCTGACATGAGCAAGAAAGCCATCACAGCACTCAACGTAAATGGGACAGTAATCATCCCAGAGTCAACTCTCCTCAAAGCTGACTGCCTTTCTCACATCATGCCTTCCCTGCAGCGGCCTGTAAACTACACCCAGGTAGGTCAAGCACTTTTACTTTTATTCAATAGTGAAAGGTAACAATACCAATAATCAGGGATGCACCAAAACCAAAAATTAGAAAACCACAGCGAAACCCTGAAAGAAATCATGAAAGTTATAGTTTTGTTGCATTTATGGTTATAACTGTGTGCTAACCTCACTAAAGTTAAAGCATTGCAATTGCACATAATATTTGTCTTACAAATAATAAAATATAAATAAATTCCACTTGTGTTACGGCAATATGAAATTAAAATAATACAATGTACAGGCCAAATACTGAATGGTGCCATAGAGTTGCCGCGCTCCAGGGTACTTTTCTTTTCTATGTAGTGCTCTTCACATAATCAAAATGGTGATCGAAATGTTTGTAATTTCGGTGATTAAACCCGACCTGGAGAATGTCTCAGCTGAAGATTCACCCATAGATATTTCTAAATTTTTCAGATTGCTTGTATGTATCGTAATACTGCAGGCATGTAGCCTCCACTCCAGACAAGCATGTGCTTCCTGCTTACGTCATCACAACATCCGGTTTCAGCAGTGTTTCGGGGATAAAAGTTTTCTCATTTTTGGCCGAAAATGGTTTGAAGTTGCATTTTAGCAATCAGACAAAAATCTTTGGTGCCGTTAAATTTAGCACATCACTACCCACAATTTTGACAGTTCTACACGTACCATTTTTTTTCTTTTCATAAGATAAAACAAAATAGTTGCTTGATTGCAAAGTATTTGTGTGACTCCCCACAATGCTACATTTTGTTTATGTCACGCAGATACTAAATCTTGTAGAGTGTGCACGACAACATTGTAAATGGAATCTATGATGATTTTAATCTACATTTTTAAAACACTTCGGTCTACATCGAGAAGTTCTTCATCTTTTTTACCCCTACAGAGGGGTCCAGGGCCCACTCAAATATTAACTCCGAATTAGTAATTTTACTCTTGATTTTAATCATCATCATCTTCAATAATTATATCAAACATAGTGACAGTTTACAACCTTTTAACATTACATGAAATCATCTGTGAGTCACAAAGATTATTTATTTAACACATAAACCTTAGGTTCAGGTCAGGCTGATTAGAAAAATAAGTACTATCCCCGTGACTTCTTGGGTTCACTCCGGGTATTCCATTTTCCTCCCACTTCCAAAGACATGCACCTGGGGATATGTTTATTGGCAACACTACAATTGGCCCTAGTGTGTGAATGTGAGTGTGAATGTTGTCTGTCTATCTGTGTTGGCCCTGCGATGATGTGGCGACTTGTCCAGGGTGTACTCCGCCTTCCACCCGATTGTAGCTGAGATAGGCACCAGCGCCCCCCGCGACCCCAAGGGGAATAAACGGTAGAAAATGGATGGATGGGAAGTACTAACCAAATATATAGCATGAGAAGGGAGTCAGAGACTCATCTGATACATAGATAAGAAAAAACAAAATTACATAAAGTTGTGTTGTGCTAAAATAAATGAGTTAGTAATTAATGTTTTTTTAACTAAACAGTAAATAAAATTAAAGTGCAAAACATCTTTTACTCATAATTTTTGCTTTGAATAAACTTCTCTAAGACTTTAGCTCCAGACTTCTTCTGTTTAAGATTATCATTACTGCCACAAGTGGTGGAAAAGTGTATTCCAACTGGGTACCGCTGCAGCCCATCTGGACCACAGCTGAGAAATACATCATTTGTGGGGGCGCTTGCGGCCCAACAATAGGCCCCGGCCCGATGTATTGTATATATTTTTGTATGAATTTTGCTCCACAGTCACTTTTTTGTGCCGTTTATTGGGTCTGTTTGCAAGATATTCGATTGTGGAGGTGTTCACAGATTGCAAATGAAACCAGACACGGTCGAAAAAATTACTATTATGTACTCCCACTATTATGTACACCTGCACCTATACACCTATTATGTCACATTTTCCAATCGATTTAGAAAATGCAAAAAAAAAAAAAAAAAGATTTTTAGCTGCATTTAAGTTCCTGCATATGTATTAATGAGTATAGATATATGTTTTTATATACAAATAATACTTTTTTTAAATCTATTTTTGTGTTTCCTCATGGCTCCTCTACCTCTAGCTGAAATTATGACTTCATGTCTAAATAAGTGCTTCCACCTTGCGGGGACGTCACAACGTAGCCAATAATACTCAGCGAACAAAGGCATCCAATAGTGTGTGCAATTTCACAACAAAACGCATGATTTGATGCTTTGTTTAACATGAATATCCGACATTGTAACATCAATAAGTGTAAAAAGACAAAGTTAATCATAGTTCCCCTATATGTTGGGGGATAATACGTTGCACCAAATGAAATGGTACACTAAAGAAATTGCTATAGCCTGTATTTATCTTAATGTGTACTATTTAACTACTATGTCTATTTTGTGAAAAATATCATGGCCAAAACTTCTTCCTAAACCGAGGTGTCACTGTCCCTGGATTTCAAGTTAAGATTTATCAAAAATTAGCATGTCAGACTGTTGTCGGTAGATCTTAACGATGTTGTCTACATGTTACTGCAGGTGCCGAAGATTGCCATTCCCCTCAACACAACCAAATACAATCCTTCTCTGGACGACAACTTGACTCTCATCTCTTCCTTCAACAAGTTCCCATACCCAACACAGGCTGAGCTTTCCTGGCTCACTGCTGTTTCCAAACATCCAGAGGAGCAAATTAAAGTCTGGTTTACCACACAGAGGCTCAAACAAGGCATTAGCTGGTCACCAGAGGAGGTACACATTGTCAAATTATTATGATTTAATCTTCCATTTATTAATTTTTTTTTAAATTAAAACCGTCTGATTCCACGCAACATAATTGTTATGCTTCGGTACTACATTCAGCTTTGGGAAATCATCCTCTCGCAGGGTGTAAATATGCAAACATTATTAGTGTATTTATCAAAGAGCATTCACACAAGAAGATAGAATATTTTTTATTGTTTTATGTTTTAAAATTTCTCCCATGCCAGGTCGAGGAAGCCAGAAAGAAGATGTTCAATGGTACAATCTCGTCTGTGTCTCAGACCTTCACAGTTGTAACCCCCCAGCTCACCACTCAGTCATCCATCAACTTGCCGCCAGTAACAACTACAGGCTCCAAATCAGTGCAGCCTTCAGCCCAGGTTCTCCAGTCCGTTCCCTGTCAGCTTCTGGGACAGACCAGCCTCGTGCTGACTCCCGTAGCCAACGGCTCCACTGTCACATGTGCGCCGTTGGCACTCACTCTGGCTAACCAGGTGCAAACCCCCCCCAAAAAACATTTTTAAATAATTCTGACCATGTATCAATTGCACGACTTGTATCCATATTCATCTTCAATCTTTTCCACAGGTGGCTCAGTCACTCAAACGACCTTTGACCTCTCCCTCGACTGCCACAGATAGTAAACGGCCCTCCATCATTCAAACAATTTCTGCACCTATCGCCACATCGAAGTTGGCGTCGCCCAAAGTGTTAAATTTCACTGCGGACCCCAACAAAACTGCAGAGCAGCTCTCTGTGTTGCGCTCGAGCTACTCACAGTGTCCTTTCCCTGAGGAGGAAGAGGTAGGAATAGTGCTAGTGAAATGACAAACATCCGTTAATGATACAAATAAGGACCACAGTTCTCACATTATGCAATGTTGCATCTTGTCATGTGACAGATCTACAGACTGATCGAGACCACTGGGCTGTCCAGAGGAGAGATTAAGAAGTGGTTCAGTGAACAAAGGCTCCTTAATCTTAAAGGTAATGGTGCCTGATGGTATCTGGATGTTTTCAACAAGCTACATTTATACAAGCAGTGCGCAACAGTTCTGCCTCAAACTATCCGCTTCATATTAATTTTGCTACACGGGCTTGGGATACAGAGAATAGTGTCTTTGTTGTTGCCATGGCAACCCAAGAGCAGCTACTTTTGGCATTCTGTTAATATTGGTGGGCTAGCATCAACACGCCAGTTACAGCAAAACGCTTTATTTAATGGAAGGTGTTTGGACAGTCTCGACAATATGAGTCCCATTAAAACATTGCTGTGTTTTTATAGTCACAAAGACACATGGGGAAAGACTGATGGGTTTGTTTTGACAAACAACTATGTGTTGCCAATTACAAACACATTGCAAAAGTTGCTTACACTTAACACATTCAAATTATTCTCCGTCATGAGCAAATATGACCTGTGCACATTCAGGTAATGGTTTGCAAATTGAATGAATGTCACAAATGATTCTTAACATAGTATATTAATATTAACAACATCTTTGAATTATTTTTGTGAATATATGTTTTTGTTTAGAATTTACATAGTAGCCATGTTTTCAAACACAATGCTGTTGGACTTTACCCAGGGTATTTTGTCAAACAGTCAATGGAAGATTCAGGAAGTATTTATTTCAAACTGATCACAGGTGAATGTTACAGTGTTGGTCTCAATCCTGCAAAAACATTTATCAGTCAACTAATATCATGAGCGGTAACACAGGGGAACAGGGGTTAGTGCATGTGACTCATACTACAAATGTCTTGAGTTTAATCCCGGGCTCGGGATCTTTCTGTGTGGAGGTTGCATGTTCTCCCCGTGACTGCGTGGGTTCCCTCCGGGTACTCCGGCTTCCTCCCACCTCCAAAGACATGAACCTGGGGATAAGTTCATTGGCAACACTAAATTGGCCGTAGTGTGTAAATGTTGTCTATCTATGTTGGGCCTGCGATGAGGTGGAGACTTGTCCAGGGTATACGCCATCTTCCGCCCGAATGCAGCTGAGATAGGCTCCAGCACCCCCTGGACCCCGCAAGGGAGAATCGGTAGAAAATGGATGGATGGATGGATAATATCACGAGCGATAACTCTGACGAATCAGCTTCTGCAAAAGTCAGCCCCGATGAAGAATTATTCGCTCCGTTAAAAGCAAAAGGGCAGACAAGTTCAATGAGTTCAAGTGTTAGAAAGTGTTGAGTTGTTACATCCATCGATGAGGGCACTTTTAGGCTTGAGGATTTTCAAACATAAGGGTGTCCATATGTGCACTTGGCACCAGGACACCCTTGGCCGCAGTTTCATGATTGACTTTGTCATTGTGTTATCAGATTTGCGGCCTCATGTTTTGGACACTCCGGTGAAGAGAGGGGGAGAGCTTTCTACCGATCACCACCTGATGGTGAGCTGACTCCGATGGTGGGGGAGGATGCCGGAAAGACCTGGCAGGCCCAAACGCATTTTGACGATCTGCTGGGAATGTCTAGCAGAGTCTCCTGTCAGAGAGAGTTTTATTTCCCACCTCTGAAAGAACTTTGAACATGTCATGAGGGAGGCACTGGATATTGAGTCAGAGTGGACCATGTTCCGTGCCTCTATTGTCGAGGCGGCTGATTGGAGCTATGGCTGCAAGGTGATTGGTGCCTGTTGTGGCGGTAATCCTAGAACCCGCTGGTGGACACCAGCAGTGAAGGATACCATTAAGCTGAAGAAAGAGTCCTATCGTGTCCTTTTGGCTCATGGGACTTCGGAGGCAGCGGACAGGTACAGACCGCTGAAGTGCGGCTTCAGCGGTCGCGGAGGCAAAAACTCGGACATGGGAGGAGCTTGGGGAAGCCATGGAAAACGACTTCCGGGCGGCTTCGAAGCAATTCTGGTCTACCATCCGCCGCCTCAGGGGGGGAAGCAGTGCACTGTCAACACCGTGTATGGCAGGGGTGTCAAACTCATTTTAGCTCAGGGGCCGCATGGAGGAAAATCCATTCCCATGTGGGCCGGAATTGTAAAATCGTGGCATGATAACTTCAAAATAACTCCAGGTTGTTTACTTTGGCCAAAAATAGAACAAGCATATTGTGAAAACGTACAAATCACAAACAATCCTATGGAAAAAACACTTCAAGTTTGTTGAAAATTCTGAGGAAATTGGTGCAGTTTCAAAAACACAATGAGTTTAGACGTGGTCTCAGTTTATCTACAAAACCAGGATTAAACTTTAAGTCACAGTCTTTCTGGGATTGAACCAAAATCACACCATGTAAACTCTTTGAGGTATCAAACACCTTCTTTGTCATGTCCACGTATCAATCCAGAGTTAACTCAACAAACCGTGAGAATCGGAGGTAAAACAATCCAAAAGGTTATGTTTTTTCACTATATTTTCATGCCTGGCGTGGCGGTAATCCTGGAACCCGTTGGTAGAACACCTTATTTCACCGGTTTGGTCCATGTGCCGCCTGTAATGGCTCTGATATTCCGAAGCGTTTTGGGTGTATAAAAACAGTTTTATCCATCTATTATTATTATTAAGGTCATTATTATGGAAAAAGGACGCCAAAGAGGCATCTTGCAATGGTAAAAGTTGATTTTCAAGACAAAAAATTATTTTCCAGGTAAAAAGTTGATTTTCAAGACAAAAAATTATTTTCAAGGTAAAAGTTGATTATCCGCGTACACAAGATACTACCGTCTATTCTTAAAACCCACACAAAGATATTATTGGGGAGTAAGGGTGCCAAATAACGATGTGTTTGAAGTGGAAGACACAAAATGGCAGGTTTTAAGTTTCCACGCTTTACTTTGTACCTCTTGCTGGTCCTAACAGAATTGCTATTATGACATCCAATGGACACATTCAGAACAGCAGCTTCTTTCATTAAAAAAAAAAATGCAACTCATTTTAATACTTGGCAAACTCATCAGGCGGGCCGGATGAAACCTGTTGGCGGGCCTCATCCGGCCCACGGGCCGTATGTTTGACACCCCTGGTGTATGGTGAGGATGGTGTACTGCTGACCTCTACTTCGGCTGTTGTGGATCGGTGGATGGAATACTTCGAAGACCTCCTCAAGCCCACCAACACCTCTTCCTATGAATCTGTGGTGGGCTCTCCTATTTCTGGGGCTGAAGTTGCTGAGGTAGTTAAAAATCTCCTCGGTGGATGACATCCGCCCGGATTTCCTTAAGGCCCTGGATGCTGTGGGGTTGTCTTGGTTGACAAGACTCTGCAACATCTTGTGGACATCGGTGGCGGTAGCTCTGGATTGGCAGGCCAAAGTGGTGATTCCTCCCTTTAAGAAGGGGAACCGGAGGGTGTGTTCCAACTATCGTGGGATCACGCTCCTCAGCCTTCCCGGTAAGGTCTATTCAGGTGTACTGGAGAGGAGGGTACGCCGGATAGTCGAACCTGGGATCCAGGAGGAACAGTGTGGTTTTCGTCCTGGTCGTGGAACGGTAGACCAGCTCTATCTGTCCCTGAGGGTGCATTGGAGTTTGCCCAACCAGTCTACATGTGCTTTGTGGACACGGAGAAGGCATTCGACCGTGTCCCCCAGGAAGTCCTATGGAGTGTGCTCAGAGAGTATGGGGTAGCGGACTGTCTGATTGTGGCGGTCCGCTCCCTGTATGATCAGTGTCAAAGCTTGGTCTGCGTTGCCGGCAGTAAGTCGGACCCGTTTCCAGTGAGGGCTGGACTCCACCAAGGCTGACCTTTGTTACCGATTCTGTTCATTAATTTTATTGATGGAATTTCAAGGCGCAGTCAGGGTGTTGAGGGGATCCGGTTTGGTGGCTGCGGTATTAGGTCTCTGCTTTTTGCAAATGATGTGGTCAAAATGGCTTCCACTGGCCAGGATCTTCAGCTCCCACTGGACCGGTTCGCAGCAGAGTGTGAAGCGACTGGAATGAGAATCAGCACCTCCAAGTCCGAGTCCATGGTTGTCACCCCGGAAAGGGTGGAGTGCCATCTCAAAGTTGGGGAGGAGATCTTGCCCCAAGTGGAGGAGTTCAAGTACCTAGGAGTCTTGCTCACCAGTGGGAGAAGAGTGGATCGTGAGATTGACAGGCGGATCAGTGCGGCGTATTTAATTATGCGGAAGCTGTATCGATCCGTTGTGTTGAAGAACGAGTTGAGCCGGAAGGCAAAGCTCTCAATTTAATTTACCGGTCGATCTACGTTCCCACCCTCACCTATGGTCATGAGCTTTGGGTTATGACCGAAAGGACAAGATCACGGGTACAAGCGGGCGGAATAAGTCTCCTCCGCCGGGTGGCGGGTCTCTCCTTTAGAGAAAGGGTGAGAAGTTCTGTCATCCGGGAGGAGCTCAGAGTAAAGCCGCTGCTCCTCCACATCGAGAGGAGCCAGATGATGGTTTTTGGCATCTGCTCAGGATGCCACCCGAACGCCTCCCAAGGGAGGTGTTTGGGGCACGTCCGACAGGCAGGAGGCCAAAGGGAAGACCCGGGACATGTTGGGAAGACTGTCTCCCTGCTGGCCTGGGAACGCCTCGGGATTCCCCGGGAGGAGCTGGACGCTTAGGCTGCTGCCCCGCGACCCGACCTCGGATAAGCGGAAGAAAATGGATGGATGGATGGATAATTATTACATTTGAGGCCAGGTCCTTATTTTTAAGACTTTATCCTTTGTACCATTCTATCTGTATCCACGGGAGGACAGCTTGAAATTTTGGTTACGCTAAGTATTTTTTTTCCAGCCTTGTACAGGTGATTAGAAGTACCAAGCTGGTACTAGCACCAAAACAAATATCAAAATCCCCAAAACTGCATATGTGTGTGTATGTTCTTCAAGTCCTTTGGTTTAACCCAGGTGTCCGCAACCCAAAATGTTGAAAGAGCCATATTGAACCAAAAAAACAATGTGTCCGGAGCCTTATATAAGTCTTATAATGAAGGCAACACATGATGTAAGTGTCTATATTTGCTATAATAGCATATATTGAGGTGCCCATTTGGTGAATCTACCGGTCGATCATGGAGGGTGTGTCTTTTGATCACCAGCCAGGCATAAAAAAAAGATAAACCTAAAAATTAGCGATCATCAATCTTCACACTTTTGTCACTTGATTGACAATCACGGCACCCAAGCATCTTCTGAGATGACGCAGGCTGCTGTGAGCTCAGTATTAAAAAATGAACAGCCAGCAGAAAGAAACACTTTTTATTTTAACAGACTCTCGCACAGTACTTGCTGTCAAAAGCCTGGTGACCGACCGCACAGTTCCTGTCTTCACAATGAAAGGGCTGCTCCTTCCTGCCTCTACTACCAAAATAAGAGTTTCAAAAAGCCAGCACACAAAAGCTAGCAGGCTACGGAGTTTGCCGTCAATGTATTTTTTTGTCAAGGATACGAGTATGAAAGCTGGACAAATCTAAACAGAGTCTCTAAACACGAGTACAGTCGCCAATAACACTAAAAATAGATGCTAGATTTGTTGCCAATCTTTTTTATTACAGAAAGTGACAAATAATTAGAGAAATCTAAAAAAAAAAATACAAAAAATAGAAATTCTCAAAGTACATGGTACAATAAGCAGCAACTAGTTCAAACTAGAAAAAAACAATATTATGTAAGAACAATATAAATGTGTATACTATACTTAATAACATATTTGTCTTAAATGTATATTTTTTTGTCTTTTTAAAGAATATTTGCATCATAGGAACTCATGCGATGACGTCACAGCGACCACGCCCCTACCGCTAGAGGTTATCTTGGCAATTTAGGGGACACCCTGACATTGACAAAATAAGAATGTCTTACAATACGATCATGCTTTGTCAGAAATGTTTTGTAATGTTATTGTGTCTTATTTGCACCTAAATAAATGCTGGTACATCACTTTATGAATATAGAGGTGAAGGCGTAAACACAAACATATTAAACAGTGGGCTTGCTAACTATTAGGAAGGTTTGTGTCAAGTTTGCCCTCCTACAGAAACCACATAAAAACAAAAAAAAAATGTTTTCCCTCCATCTTTTTTAGATTTTCATACATTTTAAAAAAAGCTCCAGGGAGCCATTCGGACGGTGCTAAAGAGCCACATGCGGCTCTCGAGCCGCGGGTTGCCGACCTCTGGTTCAACCAAATAATTTGAAGTCAAATGGAGTTCAAGACAAGTGTGTGTATTTTAATGTATATTTGGTATAATAGTCCAACAATGCTTTCTTCTGTACAGACACCTATAAATGTTCAATTGTGAGTGACATAATACAATTTTCTTTTGATTTTTGAAATTGTTTTTCTATGTGTTTGAAGGTGTTCCCCCTCCCCCTGTGCTTGTGAAAGCCGAAGTGACTACAGTACCTAAAGACGGCCCTGTAAGAAAAGCAGTCCCGAGCCAGTTTCCTTTGTTAGAGCGGGTGAAGGGAAAGTCTTCAGAGCAGCTGAAGGCATTGGAGGAGAGTTTCCAGAGAAGCAGTACTCAGACTGACACACAACTTGGTGAGACTCCACTGTCACACTCTTCACAAGAAAATGGTTATTAAAAAAGAAAAAAAAGCTGCAGACTTTTAAATTACTGAAGAACAACAAAATGTTGGTGGTGGGTTTGGGTTGAAAAGATGTAACGTAGATTGTTTTTAGTTAGACAAAAACACTGAGTCATTATATTATTTAAACAAACTACAGTATTCCTGTAGACATATTTGGTCATCAGCTTTATTCACAGGAATTCATAACAAATTAAAATGAAATGTGTTATGTTAAGACTCAAATAAAAGGGCATCCTTCCTGCAGGCCACTCATGTTACTTTTACAAGGAAAAGTGCATTTTGTATTGCCTTGCAAAACTTTGAAATTACTTTGAAAAAACAGAGGTTGACTAAGGTTAGGATGTGTGTTTAATCAGCAATAGCTACAAATAGGGAAGCACAGTGGCACAGGGATTAGTGTGTGTGCCTCACAATAAGAAAGTCCTGGGTTCGATCCTCAGGCTCCGGGTTTTTTCTGTGTGGAGTTTGCATGTTCTTCCCGTGACAGTGTGGGTTCCCTTTTCTGTACTCTGGCTTCCTCCCACCTCCAAAGACATGCACCTAGGTTGATTGGCAACACTAAATTGGCCCTAGTGTGTGAATATGTCTATCTGTTTTGGCCCTGTGATGAGGAGAGGAATTGTCCAAGGTGTACCCCACCTTCCGCCCAAATGCAGCTGGGATAGGCGCTAGCAACCCCAGGACCCCGAGGGGACCAAGCGGTAGAGAATGGATAAATGGATGAATGCCTACAAATTTACAAACCTCGAATGTATCACTTATTCCAATAGAAAATGTTTGCATATCTCTGATTTATGTATGCATTATAACAATAATACAACCAGAAAGTAGTATTGCAAGCACATATGCAGGCTAGGGACTGTAAAAGGGGCATTTTTCTTCAAAGGGAGGTGCTGTTTTTCTTCAAACTTCAGTGCCATGCCATGTCTTGTTATTGTCAATTGGGCTGTGAGTATGTGTGCATGTTTTTTTGTATTTTTTCTACTGTTGTAAAGCACTTTGTTGCAACTTACTTGTGCATGAAAAGTGCCTTATTGATATTGATTGATTGATTAATTGTAAGCAAGATAGGAATGTCATCAGATCAATCCCATTAGACCTTTAGTAAGTGCTGAGATCTTAGGCAGTCCCATTACATGATTGCACCATCTTTCTATTTTCTGACTAAATCAGTTACTACAGAACATATAAGTACGTGGACTGAGAACATTAATATCTTAATATTTGTGTGACCACTTCACAAGAAATAAATGCTTGACTCTGAATTTGCACTGAGCCCATGGAGTTCCAAGGAACAAAGCATTCTTCTTATTGAGCTGTTTTTCTGTAGACCAACTGGCCCAGGAGACCAAGCTCTCTAAAACAGAGGTGGACTGCTGGTTTTCAGAGCGCAGGGCGCTCAGGGACAACATGGAGAAGGCTCTACTCTGCGTGACCTCCAAAAGCACAGACGACAAAGCCGACAGGCCGGGCGTGTTGCTCAATGGATCTTCTCATCGCGAGCAGGATGGGAAGACGCTCCAACCTTCAGTCCTCCCTCCTTTCCTTTCTTCTTCCTCATCCTCCTCATCCTCCCCTCCTGTACTTGCGGCCTCTTCTCCTCATCCCCCAACCTTGTCCGCTTCTGCTTCACCCCCCATTCTCACATCATCATCCTCCTCCTCATCCCCACATCCTCCCATCCTTTCTGTGTCGACAAGCCCAGCTCCCATCTCAAGTGGCTCCCTCACTCTGCTTCGAGAGGTAACAATAAACACACTCCAGCAGGCTAAGACTTAGTGGGGGAAAAAATTAGGTTGTGTTTACAATGTGACCGTGATAAAATTGGGGTTATCATACTATTTTTAAGTCGTGGTACTTTGGTTTTTGTTATTAATGTATAAAAATCAAAAACCACTTTTCCCCAAATAAGTAATGTAAATCTAATAATTTTACTGTTACATGCTGAAAAAATGCATATACATGATAAATGAACAAGACCCAACCTCCGGGCTGATGATTTTAGGTTGTCCTGAAGAATTTGGAGGTAATCTTCCTTTTTAACTGTCCCATTTACTCTCTGTAAAGCACCAGTTCCATTGGCAACAAAACAAGCCCAGAGCATAATACTACCACCACCATGCTTGACGGTAGGGTTGGTGCTCCTGGGTTTAAAGGCTTTTCCCCTCCAAAAATATTGCTAGGTATTGTGGCCAAAGACCTCAATTTTTGTTTCATCTGACCACAGAACTTTGCTCCAGAAGGTCTTATCTTTATCCATGTGATCAGCAGCAAACTTTAGACTAGCCTTAAGGTGTCGCTTCTGGGTAAGGGCTTCCTTATAGTATGGTACCCTTTCAGTCCATGGCGATGCAAAACACGCTTGACTGTGGACACAGACACCTGTGTTCCAGCAGCTTTTAATTCATTGCAGACCTGCTTTTTGGTGGTTGTCGGTTGACACTTGATCATTCTGACCAATTTCCTCTCAACAGCAGGTGATAGCTTGCGTTTTCTTCCTGATCGTGGCAGTGACAAAACTGTGCCATGTATTCCATACTTACAAACAATTGTATGCACAGTTGCTCATGGGATCTTAATCTGCTTTGAAATGGCTCCAATTGACTTTCCTGACTTGTTCAAGTCAATGATTGTTTTTTGCAGATATGTGCTGAGTTCCTTTGACTTTCCCAATGTCGCGTTTGTGACCGAGTCTAATGATTACATCACATGAGCCCTATTTAAATGGGCTCAGAGAAGTCAACAGGTGTCATCAGTCATAATCACTCACATGAAGTTATTAAGAGGCCTTGCCATGAAGCTAATTTGATTTGATGGTAACTTTTCTACATTACCTAAATTGATAAAGTATGTTGCTGTATGTATACTTTTGACCCAGCAGATTTGGTCACATTTTCAGTAGACCCATAATAAATTCATAAAAGAACCAAATTTCATGAATGTTTTTTGTGACAAACAAGTATGTGCCCCAATCACTCCATCAGAAAAAAAATTAAAATTGTAGAAATTATTGGAAATTCAAGACAGCCATGACATTATGTCCTTCAGAAGTGTATGTAAACTTTTGACCACGACTGTATATCTATCCATATGAAACTTATTTCAACTGCATTATGCCAGATATATTAGGTTTATTTTTTAAGTAACACAATAATTACTTTTCCTAGTAATTAATTACAGGGTAATTCCGTTAGTAATTCAATTAGTTTTTTTGTGGAAGTAACGAGTAAATATAATTTACTTTTTAAAAGTAATTTTCAGAACACAGCCTGTCACACAGCATCATGGACCAGTTGGCAGGTTGGTGTTCCTGGCTAAAGTATTTGTGTGTATGTCCTATAATATTGTTTAACTAAAAAAAAACACCATTGTTAAAGGTAAATTATTTTCATGTTGCTGCTCACGTTTCAACATGTCCTCTTAAACCAGGGCACTTTATTTCATATTTTGTTGTTTTGTCCGCTGAAGAATTGAGCATAGCTAAATGTTTTTTGAAAGAAGATTGGCGATTATAGTTGTTTTTTCTTATATTCATTTAAAAGTTTTTTCTTTTTTCTTATCTCAAAACTCCTCTTAAGTTGGGATCCTATTATGCAAAACTTACTTTTCTTACTTGTTGGTACTTGTTTTTGTGTATTTGGGTTACCTATCCGTCCCCAAATTTTCAAATCAAAACACGGTGGAAATATTTTGTTTCGTCAACAAATATTTCCATTCATGGGTTAGTTTATAGGCCAAACTACAACAGGATTCGGTTTAGGTCCATGTCCCCCAGTCCTGCACTAGTGTTAGCGACATTGCCAGCACAGTTTAGGGATGTTCTCTGTTTAATTGAAAGTTGCAAGAGGCCTTATGATGCAATTGTGTTTATATGTATGAGGGCACATGTGTGCCTTGTTTGAGTGTTAATAATGAAATTGGGATATTTAAGACATTTCATTTGGCTACAAAAAAATGTTCCGTGCTACTAAAAAATGTTTGTTCTATTATTTTTTTATTATTATTTAATACCACCGGTGCTACTTCTGAAAAAGCTACGCGTAAAGCACTGCTGTTGTAAATACAACTTTGTTGTATTTACCATGTTTGCTGTTAAAATTTTTTTATTTTATTTAATTTATTTTAATCAAGTCATCCTCACAATGAATGTAAGATGAGGTTGGATGTGCATGTGTCTTACAACGCTATGTCATTTGACTACTAAACAATGGCAGGAGGCAAAGTGATTGATGGCAACTGCAAAGTGGACTGCAGGCTTATTTTCAGCAAAGTCGGATAATATTTTGATGATAATGATGACCCGGTGTCAAGGGTACTAATTGCTTCAAGTGAGTTAATTAGACACAAATGATTTAAGCAAACAAACACACTGTGATACTCACACAACAAAATTTAAATATTATTTCACAAAGGCATAAGCCTCCTGGGAGCACATGGCTTATTGTGCCAACTGCTGCGTTTATTTGCAAGTAGAGTGGTTTTAGTGAGAGCTCTTCACAGATTCAATGAGGTAATTGTGGGTCGGGCATCAATTCTTTTGTAATGGCCTGCCTTTTCTCCTTGCCAGATGTTCTGTCGGACACAATGGCCAACTCCTGAGGAGTACATCCAGCTGGAGGGACAAACAAGCCTTGGCCGCACGGACATTGTCCGTTGGTTTAAGGACCACCGCTCGGCCTTTAAGAATGGCGAGACCTTGGACTGGTTGGAAGCTTACCAGACGCAAAATCGCGTTGAACAGCAAAAAGCAGGACAAGAGCAGAACGGAGAGAGTTTGGACAAACCGCAAAGTGTGTCATTGGAGGGCAAAGATGGAAAAGGTACAGTGCATTGGAGCTCTAAGTTGTGTCTATGTCTAGTTTCACACTGTTTCACGTAGTTTAACGTTACAAATTTTGACGCAGTGGATGAATCTGCTGAGAAGAAAACAGCTGCAACATCTATGGAGAGCTCCAAGCTGTCCAACCCAGACTCTGTCCAGTGGTTGACTGACTCAAGTAGTGCTGACAAGGGAAGGTGTGTGTTATGTTTTTTATTGATTCTGTCAAATAATTACATTTTTAAACAGATGAATCACAATTTGGATTAATCATTAATACTCATAGGATTATTAGGCGCTTCCATAATTTTAATTAACTTCCAGTCAGGGTGTATTTTGACGCAAAATCTGCCTGGTAGCACACCAGTTGGAGTCTTCTCACTCCTCTTTGCACTGGTGTATTTTTATTGCAAGCCGGAAAATTAACAATTTTCCCTAAAATAAGACTACAAAAGCAGAGGTGATCCAACTTTTTCCACCATTGTCTAAACACTGAAAAGTCAAAGCATGTGGGGGCCATTTTGATATTTTTTTATTTAGTTTTTATATATATTTCAAGACAGAACATTACGTAAACTCTATGTTATAGGTAACAAAGCATATTATTGGCACTTATTTGTGTTTTTTTGATATACATAACATATTTTTGCTCTTGACATTTGACCAGAAAATATAAGTACAATAACCGCACTGTTTGAGTGGAGATCTGCTTCCTAAAAAAAAGTACAATTTAATTTACAGTTTAACTTCTTTTTTTGTCAATGTAGCGCTTAGTGATTAATGTTGGAGACACCAAATGAAAATAGATCTATAGTTTTATGTATTGATACTTTTTCGTGTATCGTGCAATGTTACACCACCAAAAAAAACCTCAAACTTGAGTATTCCAATATTGTTAACAATTCTAATGATCTTTATTTTGCTCTGTTTCTAAATCAGTGGCTGAATAATGTATATGATTTTTTTTTATTATGGCAACAGCTCAATTTTATTTGTTTAACATTTCAGAACCTGCAGAACATCATCTGTCTGTTGTTGTTTATTTTGGCAGGTGGGTACAAGTGACTGTGGCTGTGGGGGAGGAGAACGAGGGAGGATTGCAAAGACAGAGACTTGCAACAGATGCTGACATTTTAAGCCTGGAACAGCCTGGGAGGGTCACTGGTTGATGGTAGGTAAACAAAATATGAGTAAAATACAGAGAGAAGAACTGCTTGTATTCGATATGGGGCAATCCCTATTAAGATGAAACAAGCTTGAATGACAACATATGCTGCTCCAAAACCTGTATGTACCTTTCAGCATTAATAGTGCCTTCACTGATGTGTAAGTTATCCTTGCCTTGGGCACTAATACACCCCCATACCATCACAGATGGCTTTTGAACTTTGCACCTATAACAGTCCGGATGGTTATTTTCCTCTTTGGTCCGGAGGACATGACGTCCACAGTTTCCAAAAACTATTTGAAATGTGGACTCGTCAGACCACAGAACACTTTTTCACTTTGCATCCGTCCATCTTAGATGAGCTCGGGCCCAGTGAAGCCGGAGTTTCTGGGTGTTGTTGATAAATGGCTTTCGCTTTGTATAGTACAGTTTTATTTTGCACTTACAGATGTAGCGACAAACACTGTAGTTACTGACAGTGGTTTTCTGAAGTGTTCCTGAACCCATGTGGTGATATCCTTTACACACTGGTGTTGGTTTTTGATGCGGGATCGAAGGTCACGGGCATTGTCGCTTACGTGCATTGATTTCTCCAGATTCCCTGAACATTTTGATGACGTTATGGATAGTAGATGGTCAAATCCCTAAATTCCATTCCAATAGCTCCAAAATGTTGTTCTTAAACTGTTCGACAATTTGCTCACGCATTTGTTCACAAAGTGGTGACCCTCCCCCCATCCTTGTTTGTGAATGACTGAGCATTGCATGGAAGCTGTTTTTATTCCCAATCATGGCACAAACCTGTTCCCAATTAGCCTGTTCGCCTTTGGGATGTATTTTTTGAAATATGTCGCAGACATCAAATTTCAAATGAGCTAATATTTGCAAAAAATAACAAAGTTTACCAGTTCGAACGTTAAGTATCTTGTCTTTGCAGTCTATTCAATTAAATATAAGTTGAAAAGGATTTGCAAATCATTGTATTCTGTTTTTATTTACAAAGTGACACAACGTGCCAACTTCACTGGTTTTGGTTTTTGTATTTAGGCTAAAACCTTTGTTAAATGCGCCAAATATTTCCTGTTCCTTGGCTAAATTCCACCTACTGTAATTCAAATTCAACATAATTCTTCAAAGTAATTGCAATTAAAAATGGCAAAATCTGATTTTTGCACAAGCCTGCTACATACAGTGTACACACTTACTAGTACAATACAAACAACAATGTGAAAATGCAGTAAAGGAACGTTACAATTCAATACTGACTAATGTATATATGAGCTGAAATAAATGTGATTAAGCAGTAGTGTTATAATATGTGTGCTACATCTTTTGTCATTTAGTTAAATTTTTTACAAATAGCTATTTTTCTGTTTCCAGGCAATTACGTTTAGGAGACTTTTTTAAATGAACATTTTAATCACTCCTATTAGCGACTAAAAGACAAGCACAGTGTCTCTGTGGGCCAAATACACCATGTGGTGCAACTTTAAAGCTTATAATTCTGGCAGAAACAAAGCAGACAAACGAGACATGACTGCTGCCATCTTGGCTCCAGCGTATTCTTATTTTTTCACTGGATATCATGCAGAGAGCAGCATGTCCCCGTGTGACCCAAAACAGAAACAAGTGTCTGCGATTGGCTGTGGCCATGAGTGGTGAACTACCCATTTAAGATACCACAGCTGCAGGAAGTTATTTGTGTCTAATTAACTCAGAGTGGTCCTTCCAAAGGACAGCATGATGGCATGGCAGGATGACAGTTGCACGACACATTCATCAGCGTGCGCGCACGCCCACACACACTCACTCACTCACTCACTCTCACACACACTCACACACACACACTCACACACACACACCCTGCTATTATTGGAGGCCGGCAGAACTGCCAGTTCAGTTAATGATGATGTTGCGTGTAGTATTTAATGGTATTTAATACAGTATTTCAAGTGACATTCACCGTTGCTTTAGAGGACATTTGATGTTTAGTGTAGGCTCACAAGGATAGTGTGTTGATATGTGGCACTGTACTGCATTTAAATAACCATGAACCTTTGTTTTACGTTTAAATCAGACTGTGTAGGCTTTAAATAAAATTAACATTAGCGCTGACTTACGCAATACTAGAAGTGATGCAGCAGTTTTTTTTCTGGATGGACTGCTGCTCTAACATTCACACAGTCAGCACACCATGAGACTTGAGGTCAGGAGCATGGAAGTGGGAGGGTTGTACCAGGACCCCAAGCACAGGGGGGCACATTCATAATGTAATATTTAGGTATTTTGCTCATTTTAAGCATACAGCGGCGTATTAATTCCCCACACACATCATAATTGCTTTTTCCAACAACTACCACTAATCATAGCAGACTTCAAGAGACCCCAACCCGACTACTTTGGGACAAATAATGGTCCAGAAACTTACCTTTTTGAGCCTGAAAATACAGAGGATGAGCTACAAGTTTTAGAATCCGAGTGATAAGCGCAGGTGCCATACAATAAGTACAATTTAGGAACAAAATAAAACAATCACTTACTGTACAATGTACTAATGGGATGTTAATATATTTCCGTATAGATGTAGAATTATTCAGAATCTTCTTGGAGATGAAAATAAATAAATAAATTGTGGCTGCAAACAAGTGTCTTTGTGTCATTCTCGCGATCTCTGTGTTTAAATTTATTGTCAAAGTTGACCAACTTCTTGTTTTGGGAGCACAACCTTCGACTATACAAGTGAAATGCATGATTCATAATCTAGAATTAACTTTCACCAGCTCAGAGATGATGTAGCTGCTCACCGGCTCATTATGTCAATAGCTGCACGAGCAAGTTAATCTCTGTTATCACGGCGCCGCTAAGAGTAGTTTCTCTGCGTTAGCGGTTATAATAATTATATCACTAATGTTTGCTCGATATTCAGATCACGACATGTAAATGGAGTATTGTTGGTGGTTTTTGAATGTTTGTTTTTCTAGGGCTTTATGGGCGCAATAGACGACTCCCATAAGCTTCAATGTTAGCCAACTCTTACAAATTAGAATGCATAAAAAATAAAGACGTGTTGTTTTTTTTTTATATATATAAGGATTTTAATTTGAGGCTTCACGGTGGAAGAGGGGTTAGTGTGTCTGCCTCACAATACAAAGGTCCTGAGTAGTTCTGGGTTCAATCCCGGGCTCGGGATCTTTCTGTGTGGAGTTTGCATGTTCTCCCCGTGAATGCCCGGGTTCCCTCCAGGTACTCTGTCTTCTTCCCACTTCCAAAGACATGCACCTGGGGATAGGGGATCGGCAACACTAAATTGGCCCTAGTGTGTGAATGTGAGTGTTGTCTGTCTATCTGTGTTGACCCTGCGATGAGGTAGCGACTTGTCCAGGGTGTACTCTGCCTTCCGCCCGTTTGTAACTGAGGTAGGCACCAGCGCCCCCCGCGACCCCAAAGGGAATAAGCGGTAGGAAATGGATGGATGGATGAATTATAATTTGATAGTATAAACTCCCAAAAAGTTTAGTTCCCCTTTAACTATTATTATCAAGTATTAGGATTGTGCTAAACATGTTACACACCCAGAACAAGCAAGAGGAGGCATGCCAGCTAAGAAAGCTAGCGGCTAAGCTGTCTAGAAACAGCAGAAAAAATAAGTGCTTGGTAAAGTTTAGGAAGCGTAGATGGGAAGCGCCTTACAGCAGAAAGTAAACCGTTATTAACAGCAAATTAACAAGTAAATTAATGAGAGTTAGAAGATAATATAACAGCTGGTAACTGTTGATGTGCCAGCTGTGTCGCAGCCAGAAGTGCACTACAGATAAGGAAGCAGATCGACCCATAAATCGGTAGTGTGAACATCAAGGGCAATATCAGAATAGGTTTGATAGTAGAGTGATTTGGTTGCTGTTTTTATTTTCTTAAAAGCCTTATTGCAAACTCATGGAATAATTCCTTGGACACAGAAGGACTTTGAGGGCAAAAGATAAATGATTTAAATCAGCAACATGTGGTAGTTTTTGATTAAGTTTCGTTATTGTGTAATATGGATGTTGTTTCACTCAAACAATTGCATATAATAAAATAGAATAAGGAATTACTTTGAATATTTTGCTGACATTTTTGAATGGTTAATCGCACTCAACATAAATAAATACAAATATTTACAGTCAGTACATGTGATTGGTATCAATCAACCATCAATCAATGTTTACTTGTATAACCCTAAATCACTAGTGTCTCAAAGGGCTGCATAAGCCACAACAACATCTTACATCAGGGCAAGAAAAAACTCAACCCAATGGAATGACAATGAGAAACCTTGGAGGGGCCCGAGCTCACCTAAGATGGACTAATGCAAAGTGGAACAGTGTTCTATTGGTCTGATGTGTCCACACTTCAAATTGGTTTTGGAAACTGTGGATGTCAGGTTTTGGAGCAACATTTAATGCCATTCAAGCAAGGTTATTATGGACGCCCCTGCTTATTTCAGCAACACAATGCCAAGCCACGTGTTACAACAGCGTGACTTCATAGTAAAATAGTGTGGGTACTAGACTGGCTTGCCTGTAGTCCAGACCTGACTCCCATTGAAAATGTGTGGCGCATTATGAAGTTTAAAATACTACAACAGAGACTGTTGAACAACTTCAGCTGTACATCAAGCAAGGATGGAAAATAATTCCACCTGAAAAACTTCAAAAATTGGTCTGCTCAGCTCCCAAACGTTTACTGAGTGTTGTTAAAAGGAAAGGCCATGTAACACAGTGGTAAAAATGCCTAAGTTAATGATTATTTGCAAAAAAAAAATAAGTTGCTCAGTTCGAACATTAAATATCTTGTCTTTGCAGTCTATTCAATTGGATATAAGCTGAAAATGATTTGCCAATCATTGTAGTCTGTTTTTATTTAAGATTTACACAATGTGCCAACTTCACTGGTTTTGGGTTTTGTTGATATGTTAATCCTATCATTAAAAACTCAAAATCCTAATTAAGGTTTTTACATGTTTTTCATAAAGAGATGGTTTCAAACAAACCCATGCAATAATTAGATTCTTAGTGCATGTGTGTATGGGGTGGCAACGTCTAAGTTTGGTGTGGAATGGGGGGCCTTTCGGAGTGGTGTATATGGGGGCCCGGGATTTGGTGCTACGCCCCTGCTTAAAGTTGACACCTTGTTGTCTTTTGAATGGCCGCCTTGTGGGCCCACATGTTGCGTCACTTCCCTGTTTCCTTTCTGTTCCAGATGAAGCAAATTAATGCGTGACTCACAGAAGTGTGACGTCAGAGACAAGATGCCAAACGTGGATGTAACGCCGTGCCGCCGCCGTGGTCACAAAGCCTCGTGGACCTCCTCTCTCTCACGTGTCCACGACGCGGTGGAGCAGATACTTGCGTTTAAAGGCGTGCCAAAGCTGGACTCGATGATGACAATATCCTTGTAAATATACTCTGTACAGTTTTACCGGGGAAAGTTTTGGGGTTTTTAAGACCGACCTGCCCGATATTTAGAATGTTTTGTGTTGTTTTATGATCATGTAAAATAGCTGCATATTTGCTTCAAATCAATTATTTTGGGGGGTAAAACTGCAACCGCCTACTGCTCAGTCTGAGTAATGTTTGATGGCACTCGCGTTATTGTTGGACTTTCTTAGTGCTTTGGCCGCCTCATCTCCAGCTTTGGCGTTCCTCTTGTAGCCCCCGCCCTTTTTGGACTCCAATAAGAGCAGCCTCAGTCGTGGAAGGAAAAATGAGAGAATCGATTTGCGTGAGTCTGGATTCACAGCTGGAGGCGGAGGCAGATGTTTGCCACAAAGACAGATGTGCCGTCCGAGACCAACTGCGATGAACAATAGAATGCACTAACTTGTATCTTTTTTTCCAATCAGCTGGTCTGCTCCTGCATCAGCACCTGAGGCAATAACAGTGCAGAATGTTGCTCTTTCTCCTCTACTAATGTTTCAAAAGAGTCTGTCTGATCGCACCATGCTGCCTTTTATGCTCGTTTCCCCGCCAACATGACGGTTGATGTCTATGGAGAGAAAAAAAACAACACATGGACATTCTTTACTAAACTTGCAAGGCGGGAGGATTTTTTTCGACTGAAGCTTTTTATGTTTGAGTGTGAATCTTGCTCGGCTGTAAATTGTGAACTCGTCTCGTTTGCTCTCAGCTTTCCTTTTTTCTTTTTCATCTCAAAAGGAAATGAGTTATTTCTGTACATGCTTTAGAATTTGGGAAATCAATCCTGTGGTGAACATGAACTGTGTTTATTTTTATTTTTACTCCAGATTTAAAGGTGGGCTGCTGTTTATTTTTGTCCAGTTGTATCCCCCCATGCATTATTTGTGCAAGCACTGTTTGAGATTCAACTGTCACTTTGATTTGATTACGCCGGTCTAAAAAAGCAAGACGAACCAGCGTTGCTTCTGCTTTGTTCTCTTGTTCAAGCGACTGTCTCAGCGGCGTGATCTGGCTTCTAAGAAATACTGCCTGCGTTTTCATTTTCTTCTCTAACTAAATAAATACACAAAGCCATTCTTCGTCGGGAAATGTTTTGCTTACTGGAGAAGAAATCCGTGTTTTGTTGTTTTTAAATTAAGATGTCATGTTACACCACTGTATAAGGTAATGCAGTGGTCTTCAGCGGGGGTCTGTGACCACCATTGGGTCCCCAGAAATACTGCAAAGGAGTCGTGAATTGTTTTTATTTTTTATTTCATACTCCCTTCAGTTTTTTTTATTTTATTACAAATGTAAATGTCTTTGAATAGAAAAATGATCCAACACACCAGTGTAGTTTAAAACAAAAACATGAATAATTATTAATTTTCCTCATGTTAACGTTTAAGATAACTTGCGATTACTAATTACCAGCTAACGATTAGTGCGCTAGATGTCAGCTAGATAACAGCACAAGCTGCTAGCTAGCAATTAGTGCGCTAGTTGTTTGCTAGTTGTAAGCAATTAGTGCGCTAGTGGGTAATGCACTATTTGTCAGCTGGCAATTAGTGGTGAAAGCTGCCAACTTTTGATTAGTGTGCAAAGTGTCAGCTGTTAAGTAGCGGTGCAAGCTATTGATTGATTGATACTTTTATTAGTAGATAGCACAGTACAGTACATATTCCGTACAATTGACCACTAAATGGTAACACCCGAATAAGTTTTTCAACTTGTTTAAGTCGGGGTCCACGTTAATCAATTCATGGTACAAATATATACTATCAACATAATACAGTCATCACACAAGTTAATCATCATAGTATGTACATTGAATTATTTACATTATTTACAATCCGGGGGGTGGGATGAGGAACTTTGGTTGATATCAGAACTTCAGTCATCAACAATTGCATCAACAGAGAAATGGACATTGAAACAGTGTAGGTCTTATTTAGTAGGATATGTACAGCCAGCAGAGGACATAGTGAGTTCAGATAGCATAAGAACAAGTATATACATTAGAAGTACATTTGAGTTGTTTATAATCCGGGGAGATGGGATGTGAATGGAGGAGGGTATTAGTAAAGTGTTGAAGTTGCCTGGAGGTGTTGTTTTAGAGCGGTTTTGAAGGAGGATAGAGATGCACTTACTTTTATACCTGTTGGGAGTGCATTCCACATTGATGTGGCATAGAAAGAGAATGAGTTAAGACCTTTGTTAGATCGAAATCTGGGTTTAACGTGGTTTGTGGAGCTCCCCCTGGTGTTGTGGTTATGGCGGTCATTTACGTTAAGGAAGTAATTTGACATGTACTTCGGTATCAAGGAGGTGTAGCGGATTTTATAGACTAGGCTCAGTGCAAGTTGTTTTACTCTGTCCTCCACCCTGAGCCAGCCCACTTTGGAGAAGTGGGTTGGATTGAGGTGTGATCTGGGGTGGAGGTCTAAAAGTAACCGGACTAGCTTATTCTGGGATGTTTGGAGTCTAGATTTGAGGGTTTTGGAGGTGCTGGGGTACCAGGAGGTGACAGCTAAAAATGAGTGTGCTGCTTGTCAGCTAGTGATCAGCGCACCGAATAGCGATTAGCACACTAGTGGTCTGCTTGCCATTAGTCCGCTAGTTGTTGGCTAATTATTAATGCGCTATTGTCAGCAATTGGCGGCGAAAGCTGCCAACTAATGATTATTGCGGTAATAGTCAGTTGTTATGCCAGCTAAAAATCAGGGTGCTACTTGTCAGGTATAAGCTGCAGTTTTCTGTAATGTTTGAATATATTTTCGCACAGGAATAAGATTACCTTTAAGTCCATTTTAATTTTAAACACAATATCAATTTTATACAAGGTAAAAAAAGTAGGTGGTCCCTGGCTCCCCGCTTTATCTCTTTAATTTGGGGGCCCCTGATAAAATATAGCCATAAGATTAGTGTTAAAAATGTGGAATTGAGAGAATATACTGAAACATTGACCCCTTACGACAAATTAGGAGTGATGCTGTGTCACTTAAAGCCGTGATGTTCGTCACTTTTTACGCTGGTGTCTATCTCAGCTACAAACGGGCAGAAGGCGGGGTACACCCTGGACAAGTCGCCACCTCATCGCAGGGCCAACACAGATAGACGGACAACATTCACACTCACATTCAAACACTAGGGCCAATTTAGTGTTGCCAATCAACCTATCCCCAGGTGCATGTCTTTGGAGGTGGGAGGAAGCCGGAGTACCCGGAGGGAACCCACGCAGTCACAGGGAGGATATGTAAGCTCCACACAGAAAGATCCCGAGCCCGGGATTGAACTCACAACCTTTGTATTGTGAGGCAGACACACTATCCCCTCTTCCATTGTGCTGCCCGCCTCAATTAGCCATCACTCGAGTATATGTAATTGGCAGCAAATCAACGCTAATCCAAACAATTCTGAACATTTTACATGTCGATACAATCCTTTCCTGGTGATGAAAAAAAACTCTCAGACTAGTTTATCTTTTCAATAACTGTTATATTTACAAAAACACAAATCAGCAGTGATCAGAGGAAGTCTTTACTACATGGAGTAGTGCTTACTATCGCCCATGTGTGCCGACTACCTTTGGCACAAGTCATCTCATAGGGCAATAAGGTGGCAAGAAACAATCTAAATCAACCAGTTTACAGCATCTCTCGTGTTGACTTTAAAGGGTGGAAATGGGTCAGGTGGAAGAAAGCAAGAAAGGGGAGTTGGAAGAATCACAATAAGAACCAAACATTTATTTTCTTTGTTTCGTATCATAAATGGTAGAAACCCAGTACAGTTCTGTTGTGCACTGGGAGTGAAAATACAGGCTGCCTTTGATACTTTTAAATTAAAAAGAGGACTAATTTAGAGTTTTAAACAGAAGAAAGTGAAGAAGCGAGCATTTTAACCTGAGCACACTGAAAGGAGTCAAGCAGAAGAGCTTTTCTCCTCATATTCATTAATCCCCCAGGCGGAAGCCTTGGCCCCAGTTGTGACGTCTGCCCCCGGCTGCTGGCGCCTGCTCCTGTGCTGCTGGTCTCCTAGTGGGAGGGACGCCGAAGCCTGACACACCTCCCCTTCTGCTAGGGAAGAGTCGATACCTGTTGGGGGGGGGGAACAAAGGGCAACATGAGAACCCAACAAAAAAAATAAACTATAAACTAAATAAGTTAGTGACATGTACCTCAATGTACTTCACAATCGTAATGTTAATGTGTCAATATTTGGGATTTAAGGTTTAAAAACCTATCAACTGATAGTACTCAACGACGTTCGAGTAGAGAAAAGAGTTGTTCAGGGGCCCTCTGGGCTTTTGAAAAAAAATACAGATATTTAAGTTATAAACAAGACGCAACGAATGTTAATAAACAAATTCATATAGCCATGAAAGTCTAGAAGTTTGCCGGACTCAAATTAAGAATGTCTAATACCACCTAAACCCCTTATCATAAATACAAAATGGTTTGTTCCACCTGGATAGCAGCAAACCTGGCTACGAACATTATCCTCAACAAAGACGTCATCAAAGCTGACCGTTAAACATCACACAAAGCACCAACGTTTTGGAACAAGGATGAAGTGATGGAATAGATAAAGAAAAAATATCAAACAAGTATAATGCTAATAGTGGCAGCATAGGAGAAAGTTACAGTGGGGCAAAAAAGTATTTTGTCCGCCACCGATTGTGCAAGTTCTCCCACTTAAAATGATGACAGAGGTCTGTAATTTTCCTCATAGGTACACTTCAACTGTGAGAGACAGAATGTGAAAAAAAAACCCAGGAAATCACATTGTAGGAATTTTAAATAATTTATTTGTAAATTATGGTGGAAAATAAGTATTTGGTCAATCATTCAAAGCTCTCACTGATGGAAGGAGGTTTTGGCTCAAAATCTCACGATACATGGCCCCATTCATTCTTTCCTTAACACGGATCAATCGTCCTGTCCCATTAGCAGAAAAACAGCCCCAAAACATGATGTTTCCACCCCCATGCTTCACAGTAGGTATGATGTTCTTGGGATGCAACTCAGTATTCTTCTTCCTCCAAACAGTTTATATCAAAATGGATACATGGATGATACAGCAGAGGATTGGGAGAATGTCATGTGGTCAGATTAAACCAAAATAGAACTTTTTGGTATAAACTCAACTCGTCGTGTTTGGAGGAAGACGAATACTGAGTTGCATCCCAAGAACACCATAGCTACAGTGAAGCATGGGGGTGGAAACATCATGCTTTGGGGCTGTTTTTCTGCTAAGGGGACAGGACGATTGATTTGTGTTAAGGAAAGAATGAATGGGGCCATGTATCGTGAGATTTTGAGGCAAAACCTCATTTCCATCAGTGAGAGCTTTGAATGATTGACCAAATACTTATTTTCCACCATAATTTCCAAATAAATTATTTAAAATTCCTACAATAGGAATTCCTGGATTTTTTTTTTCACATTCTGTCTCTCACAGTTGAAGTGTACCTATGATGAAAATTACAGACCTCTGTCATCATTTTAAGTGGGAGAACTTGCACAATAGGTGGCTGACTAAATAGTTTTTTGCCCCACTGTATGTACAAGTTTCAATTTTGCAACTCATTGCCCAAACTTGTCGTGTGCTCAAAGACCCTTGATTAAAGTTAGAAACATAGGCGTCACTAGTTTTTAAAGACAAAGGGAGACTTACTAATCATGAAATCATAATAATAATAATGATGTATTACCGGTATTAGAATTAGTTTTATCCACTGATGATAAACATACTTGTGTCAGCTAATTTTTGCATTCTGAAATAAAGGAAAACTATAACCATATTTAAGTGAATAATGACATGTATGATTATTTAAATTCATATTCTGGCCACTTTATATTTAATATATTGGCTTTTTTGTAAATAAATAAATACATATCTAAGGGGAATGGATGTAGTCAAAAACCTAATTAAGGTTTTCACATGTGTTTTAATAAATTGTTTACAATCAAAACTATGCAATATTTAGTTTTTGACTACATGTAAACATTCCAAGTGTGTGTATATGGGATAGGGGGGCTAGACCCCTGAAAGTACCTACTTTTAACAAGGGAAAAAGCATCAATAAAGAGTAGCGCTGTAAGAAGTTAATGTACTATGGAGTTAGAGTGAGATTATGTTGCTTTAAACCCAAACTGTACAAAATATACATGTTGTTTTGCTCCCTATTTTCATAAGCTGAACTCAGAGATCTAAAATGTACCCAAAAGGCCTATTTGTCTAAATTATTGTTTACAATCCATCTCACTTTCCGCAATATTCCATCCACCTCACAGGTGTGGCATATCACGATGCCGACTACCCAAAGTTTTTTTATACTGACAAATAGTAGCAGGAAAAACGTACAAGAACTCTGGCGTGGACAGGAAGTTGCGTCCTCCAAGGTCCATGGGATATTTGAACATGAGGAAGAAGTAGAGGTGACCCACCAGGTTCCCAATGAGCTCATTAACAAAACTGTGCCAAAATAGCAGAGAAGCAGCTTTAATGGGTGATGCAGAATAAATAAGCGTATGGTGTCAACAAAAGAAGGCTACTTACGAGCCTCCGATGATGAAGTTGAAGATCAGGATGACCCATGGCAAATAATGAGCCTGGACAGAGAAGGCGCCTTGGTTTTTTATGCTTTAAAGGCCTACTGAAACCCACTACTACCGACCACGCAGTCTGATAGTTTATATATCAATGATGAAATATTAACATTGCAACACATGCCAACACGGCCGGTTTAGTTTACTAAATTGCAATTTTAAATTTCCCGCAAGGTATCCTGTTGAAAATGATAAAGCGTATGATGACGCGTGTGCGTGACGTCTCGGATTGTAGCGGACATTTTTTTCCAGCCCGATCCAAGCTATAAGTAGTCTGCTTTAATCGCATAATTACACAGTAATCTGTGTTGCTGAATCTTTTGCAATTTGTTCAATTAATAATGGAGAACTCAAAGAAGAAAGATGGAGGTGGGAAGCGGTGATTTGCAGCTGCCTTTAGCAACACAAACACAGCCGGTGATTCCTTGTTTAAAATTCCCGAAGATGAAGCTTAACTATGGATCAGAGCGGTCAAGCGAACATGGTTCCCGACCACATGTCAACCGGCAGGTTTCGGTGAGAAAATTGTAGTAATAAGTCGGCTCTTACCGGAGACATCAGCGGAGCTTGCGTCCTCCTGCAGCTGCTGCAAACTATTACCTCCTCCAACCGGAGACACTGGCAATCAACACACCCGTGGCCTCACACCTCCGACTTTCAGGTACTATATAATCTCACTAAAACACTAGTAACACAATAGGCAGATAAGGGATTTTCCAGAATTATCCTAGTAAATGTGTCTAATAACATCTTAATCGCTCTCGCTGCCCTTGCCTTTTTTTTTTTTTTTCTAGTCCTTCACTCTCATTATCCTCATCTACAAACCTTACATCCTCGCTCAAATTAATGGGGAAATTGTCGCTTTCTCTGTCCGAATCGCTCTAGCTGCTGGTAGCTATGATTATAAACAATGTGAGGATGTGAGTAGCCCTACAACCCGTGACGTCACGCGCACATGGTCTGCTACTTCCGGTACAGGCAAGGCTTTTTTATTAGCGACCAAAAGTTGCAAACTTTATCGTAGATGTTCTCTACTAAATCCTTTCAGCAAAAATATGGCAATAGCGCGAAATGATCAAGTATGACACATTGAATGGATCTGCTATCCCCGTTTAAATAAGAAAATCTCATTTCAGTAGGCCTTTAATGGCAGTTTAATAAAAGGGATGTTACCTTGAATCTTGTTCCAAACCAGAAGGAGACAATCATGTCTTTATTGAACTGAGCCCAGATATACAGCACAGACATGATCAAGGGGATCATCAGCAGCTTAAAAAAAGCAAAAAGCATCCAGTCAAACAGCATCACTCTCCCCATTTTTAAATGTTCTTTCCTGGACACAATAATTGTCTAGACAGTTTTATTGGTTTCCCTGAGTCTCGGTTGCCTGGCAACTGGTTAACTAGCTGTGTCACTAAGGATCCACTCATGAAAACAAAAAGAGTTTATTATTTAAACTCACACTCTGACTTTTTTTTTAATGCCTACCTGCATGTCCATGAGCATCCCAGTTATCTACAGCTTCAGTCAAGGTAATCAATCACAGCTGGAGAAGGTGAATCCTGGCAAGTGCAGGCTGAACTACATGTCGCTTTTGTGAATTACTCAACTGCAATTATCTCATCGAGCATGATTTGTGATGAGACTCGTTTTGAGAGATACTTGAAAAGGATACAACAATGCAGATCCAGTTGAATAAGAGCATGAAGACGTAGTCTGCTGGTCGGCCATCAAACGCCCCTTGAAAATCAAAAAGAAGCAGGATGTATGACACACGACAACAACAAAGCATAGTGCGTGCAAGTAATCTCACCTGTCTCTAACCGCGTTGAGTAGTTGTAAAGGAAATACAGGTTGACCAAAAACAGGAAGCCAGTATTTGGGTACACTGGGAAAAACAGGGTGGCCGTTACTGGCCTCCACAGCTGAGGAGGTAAATGTAATATAAATTACACATGTAATGAGAAATAAACATATATTGAAGGCACATACCATATTTCCTTGAATTGCCGCCGGGGCGCTAATTAATTTAAAACCTCTTCTCATCCT